>NC_090812.1:143516378-143818321 GCF_000390325.3 Nicotiana tomentosiformis | reverse complement strand
CTTTAAAATGACCGCCATGCACCTGAAGGCCTGACCACACACCTGACCGCGCAAAATGGCAGTAGCACTATGTTAAGTGCGCGGGCGCACACCTGGGCGTGGATATTGCGCACTACTCTGTAAAACACACATAACTATTTACACAGAGATCCGTTCAGGCTCTACGATATATCGTTGAAAATATATTTCAAAGGGCTACAACTTTCATCTTTTAGGTTTCCCAAATTCCTTACACATTTTCACTAAATCCTGGTGGAAGACGGACCTTTTGTAAACTTAGTCGATTTTGTCTAATCTTATGCACCTCACTCTCCATCTTGATTCCGAAACAACTATTTTCACCCATACTCATCCCGCTAGGACTTCATATGTCTAAAATATCAAATTAATACCCATTTAACATATCCACAGCTAGTCCAAATATACGGGGTGTTACAATATTACAGACCTAATCGATGCCTCAAATCACATATAACAACGTCAAAATTATAAATTGCACCTCGAATCAAACTTATAAATTTTCCAAATTACCAAATGCTATAACTTGTACCGAAACGTGTCAAATCAACCCGGAATGACTTCAAATTTGCACACGAGTCATAAAGGACATAATGGAGTTGTTCTAATTTTTCGAATCGGATTCCGACCCCGATATCAATAAATTTAATTCCCAGTCAAACTTCCAAACCATTAATTTCTTACTTTCGCCATTTCAAGACAAATTCTACTACGGACTTCAAAATAAATATCCAGACACACTCCTAAGTCCAAAATCACCATACAGAGCTATTGGAATCATCAAAACTCTATTCCGGAGTCGTTTGCACAAAAGTCATACTCTGGTCTACCCTTTTTATTTAAGCTTCCAACATGAATTTTATTCATCCGAACAAATCCCGAAACACCTGAAAACCAAATCTAATAATACACATTGGTCATAATATATCATATGAAGCTATTCAAGACTTCAAATAGTAGAAATGAACGTAAATGCCCAAAACGACAAGTCGGGTCGTTACACCATCGTCGTTGTGGATGGCAGCCACCTAAAATCAGCATACACAGGGACATTCATCTCAGCTAGAACATTGGATGGTGCAGGTTAGTCAGTTAAAAAAAATACATACAAGTTAGATTAACATAAAAAATGTTATTTTGATTTTTTAATACAACTGTAATGATATTTTTTATCTGTATGATATTGTATTTACAAGACATATATTGCCACTAGCATATGTTGTAGTTGATTAAGAGAATAATGATGCTTGGTTGTGGTTCTTTGAGAAATTTAAGGTAGTTTATGGTGAGAGAGAAAACATGTGCATTGTTTCAGATAGGAATGAGAGCATCATCAAATCTGTATCCAGAGTGTATCCTAATGTACCTCATTTTGCTTGTATATGGCATCTATGGAACAACGTATATAAGAAATTCAAAAAACGTCATGATAAGTTGAGTATACTTTTCAATGGCAAAAGCATACACCCAGGATGAATTTGATAGTCTAATGGAAAAGGTGGATAAGGTAGATATTCGGGTGAAATATTACTTGGAATTAGCTGGATATGAAAAGTAAGCTAGGTTGTATGCACCTGTTAACCGGGGATGGACTATGACGTCAAATATAGTTGAGTCAATCAATTCGGCGCTTGTATCTGTCACGACCCAAAATCCTAACCTATTGCGATGGTGCCTAACGTGGTACTAGGCAAGCTGATTTCTCAGGAATATTTCCAACACTTTTAACAAGAATGAATTTAAAGAAATTTTAGTAGTAAAAGTTCTCATAACCGGGATAGAAAACCCAAAACATAATGCGGAATTCCCAATTATCGGTGTGTCACAGAGTACATGAGCATCTATACCTCACAAGTCTGGAAAACACAGTCTATAATAGTCTGATACCAAATACAGTAATCAAGAAGATAAGGAAGGAGAGACAAGGTCTGCGAAACACCGGCAGCTACCTCAAAATCTCCAGGTAATCAACTGTGCAAAGAAATCAACACCCACTGTGCCCGAGGACACCTAGATCTGCACACGAAGTATAGGGTGTAGTATGAGTACAACCAACTCAGCAAGTAATAATACTAATTAAAGAACTGAAAGTAGTGACGAGCTTCACAGCTGAGTCCGATTACAGTAATTTCCAACATAATAAGGTAGGCATGCTTTCAAGTTCAACATTTAATGCCAAAACAGTAATTTCATGTCAAGTTCAACTGAAACATAAGATAATATCTCTCAGAAATTTCCAAAATAGTGATATATGACAGCTGAAGTGCAAAAATAATGAAATAAAATACATCCTCTCAGGACCACAATCACCCAGCCCTTCCACTAGCTCAGCACTCAGCACTAGCACTCAGTAGGTACCTGCGCTCACTGGGGGTGTGTATAGATTCCGGAGGGGCTCCTTAAGCCCAAGCGCTATAATCTGTACGGACGACTCATGTGCTATAGTATCAATATCTGGATCCGCACAGACAACTCATGTGCTATAGTATAATATCTGGATCCGCACGGACAACTCACGTGCTGTACGAACAACTCACGTGCTATAGTATAATATCTGGATCCGCACAGATAACTCACGTGCTATAGTATAATATCTGGATCTGCACAGACAACTCACGTGCTATAGTATAATATCTCACAATCAGGCCCCCGGCCTCACTCAGTCATAAATCTCTACAATCTCTCGGGCTCTCAATAATAATGAAAAATCAGCCCAAATAATAATGATATGATGCATCAATAATGAATAATAAAGACTTAGATAAAATAAACAAGTAAAATGTGACTGAGTACAAAACAATAATTTAGCAGATAATTGAACATGTACACGACCTCTGTGGGTCCCTACAGTTCCAACACATAATCTAAACATGATTTGTGGTTCAATTGCTCTACTACAAAGAGAATGTACAGATAACAACAGATTATTTAACGACACAGTTCCACGGAATTTGACCAAGTCACAATTCCTATGGTGTACGAACACACGTCCGTCACCTAGCATGTGTGTCACCTCAAAACCGATCACATAATACATAATCCAGGGTTTCATACCCTCAGAACCAAATTTAGACCTGTTACTTACCTCAACCCGTGTAATTCTTTATTCTGCAATGCCTTTACCTCGTGAATCGGCCCCCGAATGCCTCGAATCTAGTCACAATTACTTCTATTCATTCAATTCAAATTATAGGAAATAATTCCATATGAAAATAGTAACTTTCTAACAAAATACGAAATTGCACTCAAAAATTGCCCGTGGGGCCCACATCTTAGAATCTGACAAAAATTACAAAATATGAATGCCCATTCAATCACGAGTCCAACCATACTAAATTTACCAAAATCTGACCTCAACTCGACCTTCAAATCTCAAATTCTTATTTTGAAATCTCTAGGCCCAAATCCTCTAATTTCACCTCAAAAACATGTAATACAGTCGAAATACTCAATGATAATACAATAT
Organism: Nicotiana tomentosiformis; assembly: GCF_000390325.3. Classification (NCBI taxonomy): domain Eukaryota; kingdom Viridiplantae; phylum Streptophyta; class Magnoliopsida; order Solanales; family Solanaceae; genus Nicotiana; species Nicotiana tomentosiformis. The sequence goes on along the minus strand of NC_090812.1, from coordinate 143,814,837 downwards.
TATTGACTAACAATGATCACAAGTGACTTACCTCAAGTTTCCCGTAAATTCCCTCTGACAAATCGCTCAAAATCGTGCTTGAAATGTCCCAAATGACAAAAATTTCGGAACCCCTCTATTTTGTAATTTGTCTAGGGGTTTCGCTTCTGCTGGAAACTAACCGCATCTGCGGTCCCGCTTTGCGGTCATAGTGACCTTAGAGTCTTTTCTGCGGAAAATGGGGGAACGAGGTTGTAATACTCAAAATGACCTGCCAGATCGTTACATTCTCCCCCTCTTAAACAAACGTTCGTCCCTGAACGAGTTTAGCATTATACCTGGAGTCTCAAATAGGTGTGGATATTTGCTCTGCATCTCCCACTCAGTCTCCCAAGAAGCTTCTCCAACTGACTGACCTCTTCACTACACTTTCACTGAAGCTATGTTCTTTGATCTCAACTTTCGGACCTACCGGTCTAAAATGGCCACCGGCTCCACATCATAAGTCAAATTACCATCCAACTGCACTGTGCTGAAATCCAAAACATGAGACGGATCCCCGATATACTTCCGGAGCATAGATACATGAAACACTGGATGAACACTCGATAGACTAGGCGGAAATGCAAGTTCATAAGCCACCTCTCCAATCTTCTTAAGCACCTCAAACGGCCCAACATACCGAGGGCTCAACTTACCCTTCTTCCCGAACCTCAACACACCTTTCACAAGTGAAATCATGAGTAGAACCTTCTCCCCAACCATGTAAGCAACATCACGGAGCTTCCTATTGGTATAACTCTTCTGTCTAGATTGCATCTTGCGAAGCCTCTCCTGAATAAATTAAACCTTCTCCAAAGCATCCTGAACCAAATTAGTACCCAATAGCCTAGTCTCACCCGGCTCCGTTTCCCATATAAAGCCTTATACGAAGCCATCTGAATGCTCGATTGGTAACTGTTATTGTAAGCAAACTCTGCCAGTAGCAGAAATTGATCCCAAGAACCCCCAAAATCAATGACACAAGCGCTTAGCAAATCCTCCAATATCTGAATAGTGAGCTCGGATTGTCGGCCCATCCGACCGTGAAATACTGTACTCAGCTGGACCTGTGTACCTAATTCTCACTGCACTACTCTCCAAAACTGTGTGCCCCGATCTAAAATAGTAGACACTGGCACAACGTGTAGGAGAACAATCTGGCAGATATAAATCTCAGCCAACCGCTCCAAAGAATAAGCAGTACCAACTGGAATAAAATGCGCTGACTTGGTCAACCGATCTACAATCACCCAAACAACATCAAACTTCCTCAAAGTCCGTGGGATCCCAACTACGAAGTCTATGGTAATACGCTCCCACTTCCACTTCGGAATTTCAAGTCTCTGAAGCAATCCGCCCTGCCTCTGATGCCCGTACATCACATGTTGACAATTTAAACACCGAGCAGCAAACCCAACTATACCTTTCTTCATTCGCCTCCACCAATAGTGCTGCCTCAAATCTGGCTACATCTTCGCGTCACCTGGATGAATGGAGTACCGCGAACTGTGAGCCTCCTAGAGAATCAACTTACGCAAACCATCTACATTAGGCACATATAGCCTGCCCTGCATCCATAATACACCATCATCCCCAATAGTGATTTCCTTGGCATCACCGTGCTGAACCGTGTCCTTAGGGACAAGCAGATGGGGGTCATCATACTGACGTTCTCTGATACGATCATAAAGAAAAGACAGAGAAACCACACAAGCCAAAACTCGACTTGGCTTGAAAATATCCAATCTAACAAACTAATTGGCCAAGGACTGAACATCTAAGGCTAAAGGCCTCTCTGCTACCGGTAAGTATGCTAAGCTGTCCAAACTCTTCGCCTTACGACTCAAGGAATCAACCACCACATTGGCCTTTCCGGGATGATAGAAAATGGTGATATCATAATCCTTAAGCAACTCCAACCACCTCTGCTGTCGCAAATTAAGATCCTTCTATTTAAACAGATGTTGTAGACTTCGGTGATCGGTATAAACCTCACAATGGACACCGTACAAATAATGCCACAAAATATTCAAGGCATGAACAATAGCTGCTAACTCAAGGTCGTGGACTGGATAATTCTTCTCATGTACCTTTCATTGTCTGGACGCATAGGAAATCACCCTACCGTCTTGCATCAGCACTGCCCCGAGACCAATACGTGATGCATCACAATACACAGTATAAGACCCTGAACCTGTAGGCAACACCAATATTGGGGCTGTAGTCAAAGCTATCTTGAGCTTCTAAAGCTCTCTTCACATTCATTCGACTACTTGAACGGAGCACCTTTCTGGGTCAATTTAGTCATATGCGATGCAATAGATGAGAAACCCTTCACAAAGCGACAATAATAACCGGCCAAGCCGAGAAAACTTCGAATCTCAGTAGCTGAAGATGGCCTGGGCCAACTCTGAACTGCCTCTATCTTCTTCGGATCTACCTTAATTCTTTCACTAGACACTATATGTCCCAAGAATGCCACCGAACTAAGCTAGAACTCACACTTAGAGAATTTGGCATACAACCTCTCTTCTCTCAGCCTCTGTAATACAATACCCAAGTGTTGTGCATGCTCCTCCTGACTACGTGAGTACACCATGATATCTTCAATAAATACTATGACAAATGAATCAAGATATGGCTGGAATACACTATTTATCAAGTGCATAAATGTTGCTGGGGCGTTGGTCAGCCCAAAAGACATCACAAGAAATTCATAGTAACCATAACGAGTCCTAAATGTCGTCTTTAGAATATCCGAATCCCGAATTTTCAACTGGTGATACCCGGATCTCAAATCAATTTTGGAGAATACCTTCGCTCCATGTAGCTGGTCAAATAAATCATTAATACGCGGCAAAAGATAGTTATTATTGATTGTAACTTTGTTCAGTTGCTTGTAATCGATGCACATCCGCATAGTACCATCTTTCTTTTTCGCAAACAGGACCGGTGCACCCCAAGGCAATACACTAGGCCTAATAAACCCCTTATCAAGAAGTGCCTGAAGTTGCTCTTTTAATTCTTTCAACTCAGCTGGTGCCATACGATATGGAGGAATAGAAATGGGCTGAGTGCCCGGCACCAAGTCAATACCTAAATCAATATCCCTGTCGTGTGGCATACTCGGTAGGTCTACTGGAAATACATCCGGAAAGTCTTTCACTACCGGTACAACATCAATAGTAGGAGTGTCTGCATCAACATCTCTCACAAATGCCAAATAGGACAAACACCCCTTCCCAACCATACGTTGGGCCTTCAAATAAGAGATTACCCTGATGGGAACATAATCTGGAGAACCTCTCCATTCGACCTTTGGCAAACCCGGCATCGCCAACGTCACAGTTTTTGCGTGACAGTCCAGAATAGCATGACATGGAGACAACCAATCCATACCCAAGATTACATCGAAATCAACCATACTAAGCAATAAGTTACCCAAGATTACATCGAAATCAACCATACTAAGCAATAAGAAATCAACTATAGTCTCCATTCCCCAATAGTTATCACACATGACCGATACACACGGTCCACAATAATAGTATCGCCCACCGGCGTAGATACACGAACAAGTGAAACTAAGGACTCACGGGGCATTTCTAGATAATGAGTAAAGTACGATGATACATACGAATAAGTAGAACCAGGGTCAAATAATATATAAGCTTCCCTATGGCACATTGAGACAATATTTGTGATCACTGCATCTGAAGCAACGACATCTGGCCTGGTAGGAAAAGCATAGAATTGGGCCTGACTGCCACCTGATCAGCCTCCCACTCTTGGGCGACACATAACTGACTGAGCCCTACTCCGAGATGGCTGTCTGGGTGGTGTAACTGCTGGTGCTGGCGCCGTTGGTCGAGAACACTACTGTGGAGCCCCACTCAACAGCCTAGGACAACCTCTCTTGAAATGACCAAATTCTTCATACTCGAAACAACCCCTCCTCTAACGGAACTGCTGCTCCTGATAATTTGAAGAATTACCTGTAGAAGCCTGAGCAGATGAGGCATGATGAGAACTCTGTGTTGGTAGTGCTCTAAATGAAGACTGTCATGAGTAAGCACTGTAAGAACTGTGGCTAGCTGATGCACAACGATGAGCTGGGTGAGTCGTTTCAGCGGGCCTATAAGGACGACCCCTGCTGTGGTAGGACTACCTTCCAGAAGGTACCCCACCAAAATTACCCAAAATCCGAGGCCTCTTGGCCTCCCTCTCACCACGCTCTTGGCTACGAACCACCTCTATCTGTCGAGCAATGTCAACCATCTCATCAAAGGTGGCACCAGATACCCTCTGCCTAGTCATAAGCAACTGTAGCTGATACTTGAGTCCATCAATGAACCTCCTAATCCTCTCCCTATAAGTGGGAACCAACCAAACTGCATGACGATCCAACTCAGAAAACCTTATCTCGTACTAGGTCACAGACATGCCATCCTGCCGAAGCTTCTCAAACTGTCTGCGCAGCTCCTCCCTACAAGACTGCGACATGAATAGAGAACTCCTGCCATGTAAATGGTACTGCACCGACCGGCCTGCACCTCTCATAATCCTCCCACCATCTAAAGGCAGCCCCAGAAAATTGAAAAGTAGTGAACGAGACCCCACTGGTCTCTAGAATACCCGTCGTCTGAAGCATCCGCTAGCACTTATCCAGAAAACCTTGAGCATCTTCTGACTCAGCACTGCTAAATGATGGAGTTAGAAGCCTCCCAAATCTCTCAAGTGTCCTTTGCTCATCATCATCCATAACAGGGACTACCGGGGCCTGAGCAGCTGCAACTGGCTGAGATGGTAGTGACCCGATATCTGAAGTCCCTGCACTACCTGCTCTGGAGTACGGGCAATAAGGGTATGAGTACCTCCCCCGGCCTGAGAAGTGGAAGGTGTGGCCTAAGCCAAAACTACCTGAGCAAGGCCAGTACAAACAATCAATATCTATGCTAAAGCCTCTTAAAGGCCTGGAATCACAATAGGCACAACTGGTGCCTGAGATGGTCCCGCCGGCTCAACTATATCTGGAACCTTCTCCTGAGTTGGAGCAATTGGTGGTGCTACAGGTACTGCTCCAACTACTATACGAGCGACACCTCGACCTCGGCCTCGGCCCCAGCCTCTACCATGACCCAGGCCTCTCACGCCCTCAACTGGTGGCTGACCATCCGATCCAGTAGTACGTATTCTCTCCACCTGTGAGAGAATAGAATAACAGAAATTTAGTTTCCGGAATCAACAAATTTGCACGACAGAATAAGAGAAAGTGAAATTTTCCTAAGGGTTCGCTAGCCTCTAGAAGATAAGTACAAACGTCTCCGTACCGATCCGTAAGATTTTACTAAACCTGCTCATTACTCGTGAGACCTATGTAACCTAGGCTCTGATACCAACTTGTCACAACCCAAAATTCTAGGCTCTGATGGCGCCTAATGTGGTACTAGGCAAGCCGATTTCTCACGAATAATTTTAACACTTTTAATAAGAATGAATTTAAAGCAGTTTTAGTAGTAAAGGTTATCATAACCAAGATAGAAAACCCAAAACATAATGCAGAATTCCCAACTATCGGGGTGTCACAGAGTACATGGGCATCTATACCTCACAAGTCTGGAAAACACGGTCTATAATAGTCTGAGACCAAATACAGTAATCAAGAAGATAAGGAAGAAGATACAAGGTCTGCGAAACACCGGCAGCTACCTCAGAATATCCGGGTAATCAACCGTGCGAAGAAATCAACACCCATTGTGCTCGAGAACACCTGGATCTGCACACGAAGTGCAGAGTGTAGTATGAGTACAACCAACTCAGCAAGTAACAATACTATATAAAGAATTGAAAGTAGTGATGAGCTTCACAACTGAGTCCGATTACAGTTTTTTCCAACATAATAAGGCAGGCATGCTTTCAAGTTCAACATTTAAGGCCAAAACAGTAATTTCATGTCAAGTTCAACTAAAACATAAGATAATATCTCTCAGACATTTCCAAAATAGTGATATATGATAGCTGAAGTGCAACAATAATGAAATCAAATGCATCCTCTCAGGACCACAGTCACTCAGCCCTTCCACTAGCTCAACACTCAGCACTCGCACTCACCAGGTACCTGCGCTTACTGGGGGTATGTACGGACTCTGGAGGGGCTTCTTCACCCCAAGTGCTATAATCTGCACGGATAACTCACGTGCCGCACGGACAACCCACGTGCTATAGTATCAATATCTGGATCTTCACGGATAACTCACGTGCTATAGTATAATATCTGGATCTGCATGGAGAACTCACGTGTTGCACGTTCAACTCACATGCTATATTATAATATCTGGATCAGTACGGACAACTCACGTGCTATAGTATAATATCTCACAATCAGGCCCTCGGCCTCACTTAGTCATAAATCTCTCTAGTCTCTCGGGCTCTCAATAATCATGAAAAATCAGCCCAAAAATAATGATATGATGCATCAATAATGAACAATAGAGACTGAGATAAAATAAACAAGTAAACTGTGACTGAGTACAAAACAATAATTTAGCAGATATTTCAACATGTACACGACCTCTGTGGGTCCCTACAATGCCAACACATAATCTAAACATGATTTGGAGTTCAATTTCTCTACTACATGGAGAATGTACAGATAACAACAAATTATTCAACTATACAATTTCACGGAATTTGACAAAGTTAAAATTCCTACGGTGCACGAACACACGTCCGTCACCTAGCATGTTCGTCACCTCAAAACCGATCACATAATACATAATTTGGGGTTTCATACCCTCAGAACAAAATTAAGAACTGTTACTTACCTCAAACCGTGTAATTCTTTATTCTGTAGTGCCTTTGCCTCGCGAATCGGCATCTGAACGCCTCGAATCTAGTCACAATTAATTCGATTCAGTCAATTCAAATTATAGGAAATAATTCATATGAAAATACTAATTTTCCAATAAAATTCGAAATTGCATTCAAAAATCATCCGTGGGGCCCACATCAGCATTTATGGATCTAATGAATCGGGTGTTCAATCCCTATTTGGATTCTTTTGTGGTTGTATTCATTGATGATATCTTGATTTACTCCAGCAGTCGAGAGGAGCATGAGCAGCATCTTCGGAGTGTGCTCATACTTTGAAGAATAATCAGTTATATGGCAAATTTTCAAAAAGTGAGTTTTGGTTAGACTCAGTTGCCTTTTTGGGGCATGTTGTATCGGTAGAAGACGTAAAGGTGGATCCTAAGAAGATAGAGATTGTTCAGAATTGTCCTAGACCTACTTCAGTTATGGAGATTCGGAGTGTCCTTGGTTTGGCAGGTTACTATCGTTGGTTCGTGGAAGGGTTTTCATCTATAGCAAGCTTATTGACCAGACTGACCCAGAAAGGTGTCCCATTCAGATGGTCAGGCGAGTGTGAGTTGAGCTTTCAGAAGCTCAAGACCGCTTTGACTACGACGCTAGTGTTGGTATTACCCACAGGTTCAGGATTGTATACGGTATATTATGACGCATCTCATATTGGGCTTGGTGTAGTATTAATGCAAGATGGCAGGGTGATTGCATATGCGTTGCGACAGTTGAAAGTTCACGAGAAGAATTATCTTGTTCATGCCTTAGTATTGGCAGCGATTGTTCATGGGATGAAAATTTGGAGGCAGTACCTCTACGGTGTCTCGTGTGAGGTATTTACTGATCATCGTAGACTTCAGTATCTGTTCAAATAAAAAGATCTTAATTTGAGGCAGAGAAGATGGTTGGAGTTGTTGAAAGACTATGATATCACCATTTTGTATCACCCCGGAAAGGCCAATGTGGTGGCCGATGCTTTGAGTAAAAAGGCTATGTGTTTGTGCAGGCTTGCGTATATTATGGTTGGTGAGAGGACGTTAGCTGCGGATATTCAGATGTTGGCTAATCAGTTTGTGAGGTTAGATGTTTCGGAACCCAGTCGGGTTCTAGCTTGCACATTCACTCGATCTTCTTTATATGAGCGCATCAGAGAGCGGCAATATGATGATCCTCATTTGCTTGTCCTTAAGGACACGGTGTGGCACGGTGATGCCAAATAGGTTGTTGTAGGGGAATATGGAGTTCTACGAATGCAAGGTCGTATTTGTGTGCCTAATATTGACGGGCTTCGTGAATTAATCCTTGAAGAGGCACACAGTTCTAGGTATTCTATTCATCCAGGTATCTCTAAAATGTATCAAGATTTGTGGCAACATTATTGGTGGAGGAGAATGAAAAAGGATATAGTTGCATATGTAGCTCAGTGTCTGAATTGTTAGCAAGTGACGTACGAGCATCAGAGACCTGGTGGTTTGCTTTAGAAGTTAGAAATTCCTAAGTGGAAGTGGGAGCGTATCACTATGGATTTAAAAGTCTATATTGGGGGATCAGATTGCACGCCGCAAGAGACTTATTTAAAAGTCTATATTGGGGGATCAGATTGCATGCCGCAACAGACTTGTTTAAAAGTCCATATTGGGGGATCGGGTTGCTCGCCGTAACAGACTTATTTAAAAGTCTATATATATACTTGATTCAAACAAATATATTAGAGGATTGAAAATGAATTTATTGTGGAAGCGGGTTGTACGATGCAACGTAAATTGGTTGAAATACTAATTGGTTATGACTGTTGAGTTGGCTTCAACTATTAAAAATGAGTTATCTGATTTAATTCTATTATTGTGGTTATTACTATTATTGCGTACAGGTTAATGTAAGTGACCTGCCTTAGCCTCATCACTACTTCGTCGAGGTTAAGCTCGGCTCTTACCAGTACATGGGGTCGGTTGTACTGATACTACACTCTGCACTTCTTGTGCAGATTTTGGAGTTGGTCCCACCGGCATACCATAAACTTGCTCGAATTTCAGCTACTCGGAGGAGACTTGAGGTATAACTGCACAATGTCCGCAATTCTGAAGTCCCCGTCTATCTTATTTTAGCTGTGTATTTGTTTTCAGACAGCTTTATTTTATTTAGACCTTTATTTGTATTATTCTAGAAGCTCGTGCACTTGTGACACCAATTCTAGGATGGTATTTAGATAGCACTATTTTTATGGATTATTCACTACATTTCAGACTTTACTTCCACATTTGTTTCTTTGTTATTAATAAATTTAAAATTATTTTGAAATGGATAATATTATTCTAACGTTGGCTTGTCTAGCAAGTGAAATGTTAGGCGTCATCACGCTCCCGAAGGTGAGAATTTCGGGTCATGAGGGGCAGTGGTCGTAGGTGCGATGGAATTTCTGCACTTGCGGGATCACAAATGCGGACGAGGAACTGCAAGAGCGCAAGGTCCGCAGAAGCAGACTTCGTCTCGCAGAAGCGAGCCCGCAGAAGCAGCTTCAGTGCTCACAGAAGTGAAAGCAGCGCAGACGCGTATTTTGGCTCGCAAAAGCGAGCCTGCAGATGCAGCATTTTGCTCGCATATGCGGAAACTGGGCAGAATCATAAAGACCAAAAATGGTCATTTCGTCATTTTCAATTGGGATTTTTGGAGCTCAGTTTGGGCGATTTGTTGAGGCAAATTTCATCACACAACTTGGGGTAAGTGTTCTTAACTCCCTTGTGATAGTATTACATGAATTAATCTTCGTTTTCGGCATTAGATTATTGATTTTTCAAGATAAATCGTAGGAATTTTCTACAATTCCATGAAATGAATTTTTGCATTTTGAACATCGATTCGGAGTCGGATTTGAGTAAAATTAGTATGGTTGGACTCGTAATTGAATGAGTTATCAAATTTTGTGAGTTTTATTGGATTCCAAGACGTGGGACCCATTGTCAACTTTTCGAGCGGAGTTGGGACATTTTATAAATTATTGAATTGTAAGCATTTGGAGTACATTGTGATTAATTTGTACGTTGTTTGAATAGATACAGATCGTTTGTCTTGAATTGAGGAGATAGGAAGGCGTTTGGAGGTTGATACGTGCAGAATGGAATTTCTAGAGTATTGTTTATCTTGCTCGGCATTGGAATTGGCTTGTTTGAGGTAAGTGTTTTACCTAACTTTGTTAAGGGATTTTTTACTACTAATTTCCATTGTTTGTTACATTCGGAGGTGATACATATATGAGGTGACGAGCATATATGCACGTGCCAGGGTTAATCATGCTCGGGGGGGGGGGATTAAATTATACGATTTATTGTGCTTTGTAGAATTATGTGACACTCTTGTTTCATGTCTTCTTTGACTTCTAGATTTCTATGAATATTACATTAAATGCTAGAAGCCCTGATTTGGCTTATTATAATTTGATTAAAAATCTGACGGACTTTTGTGAAAATTATTGATGTACTAAATCCGTTCGTTATTATACTTAATCACAAATACGATCGTTATTCTTGAGATTTTGAATTCTATACTTGAGTGGAAGATCATTATTGAGACTTGTTGAAGTACTTGAATAATAAAGTACTTGAGATTTATTGAATTGTTATTGACTTGAAAGTCGTGATTGATGTTCAATTGGAACATTCGTTTAAACACTCTCCTTGTTGTTATTTATGATTCATATCTTAATTGTTAATGATATACATATGATGGGTAAGGGAGAGTGTAAAGCGCAAAGGGTGATGCTGTGCCATTTCATATACATTATCATGTGAGGGAGAGTGTAAAGCATGAAGGGTGATGTCGTGTCATTTCGTATATATTATTATGTGAGAAAAAGTGTAAAGCACGAAGGGTGATGTCGTGCCATTCATATACATTATTATGCACGAAGGATAATACTGTGCCATTTCATTTACATTATTATGTGAGGATGGGAGTAAAAGCACGAAGGGCGATGTCGTGCTATTATTTTTATATTATCATATGTTCATGGCACAAAGAGTATTTCCGTGCAGGCGAAGACAAGAGACATACATTATATTGTGATATCTTTTCGTTGTGTATACATTCATGCCTTTATCTTGAGCTGTTATTGTGCACCTATGTTTTCTATGTGACTTGTAGTCGTTGTTCTTTCTGTGTCCTCTACCCCAAGTGTTGCAGTGTATCCATGCCTTCTATCTGTTTAACTTGAAAATATTATGATTTTCTTCTTATTTGTTATATTTGCATATGAGCCTTCTACCATGATAATTAGTTGTGACGACCCAAAAAGGTCATCTTATATTTTAGAACTCGATTCTGCACTTTTAAGCCTTATAAATCTCATTTTTACCCTCCTAGATTTGCGTGCGCAGTCCAGGTATTGGCCCGGAAGGCTTACATGTTAAAAACTGATAAAAATAAGAATTTTTACCTAAAACTTCAGTTGAGTTGACTTCGGTCAACAATTTTGGTAAATGGGTCCGTATCCGTGTTTTGACGGCCCCGGTGGTTCCGTATCGAAATATGGGGCCTGGGCGTATGCCCAGAATCGAATTCGGAGGTCTCTAGCTCGAGTTATGAATTTTTTATGAAAATTAAAAGTCTAAAAGTCGAATGGTTTTTAAGAATTGGTTGATGTTTGGCCTTGTTTATACCGGGTCCGTATTTTTGTTTCGGAGCCCGGTATAGGTCCAATATAATATGTATGACTTATCTGTGAAATTTGGTGAGAAACGGAATTGGTTTGGCATAATTCGGACGTCCGGTTGTAAAAATAGGAAGTTTAAAGCTTTCTTGAAAATTTAATTCGATTTGGTTTTCAATTCGTAGTTTTAGGTGTTATATTGGCGATTTGATAACGCGAGCAAGTTCGTATGATATTTTTAGACTTTTGTGCATGTTAGGTTTGGAGCCTCGAGGGCTCGGTGAGTTTCGGATAGGCTACGGGATGTTTTGGACTTGGAAAATCTGGTATTTTTGTTGCAGCAGCTGTTCTCGTATGTTCTTCTTCGCGTTCGAGAAGGTACTCCCGCGAACGCGAAGGGTAAGCTGGTCAGGGTGAGTTTTTACTCTTCGCGAACGCGAATCGATAGGGGCTTTACCCTTCGCGAACGCGACCAGCTCATCGCGGACGTGTAGTGTTAGGGACCTGGGGGAGGGGTCAGTCTTTCCTTCATCGAGAACGCGAGCAAGGTCTTGCGAACGCGAAGGCCACGGGGGGAGTAGCCTTCGCGAACGCAAAGGGGGACTCGTGAACGTGTAAGCTTGGCAACTCTACTCTTCGCGAACGCGGCAGTGTCCTCGCGAACGCGATGAACACTGTCGCCCAGTGCATAAAGAGTCCCAAAAATGGCACTTAAGCCATTTCTTCAACTTTTCATAAACCAAACGGGCTAGTGGCGATTTTCAAGAGATAGTTTCTTCCCCAAAGTGTTGTTAAGTGATTCTAAGCCATTTTCTTTCAATTACCCATTACATTTCATGAATTTTCAACCTAAAAGCTAGACTTCTCATGGTAGAATTGGGGGTTTGGGGTAGAAACTAGGGATTTCGATATTTGGGGATTTAGACCTCAATTTGAGGTCGGATTTCAAAACCAATTATATATCCGGACTCGGGGGTGAATGGGTAAATGGATTTTGGTCCGAACCTCGGGTTTTGACTAAGCGGGCTTGGGTTCGATTTTTGACTTTTTGGAGGAAGTTTGGGAATATCTAAATTTATTCAATGTAATTGATTCCTTTAGAAATATTTGATATTATTGAGTCATTTTTGAATAGATACTAGTGGTTTGGAGGTGGATTCTAGAGGAAAAGCTGTGATTGAGTATTGAGTGGCCTTCGAAGCGAGGTAAGTGTCGTGGTTAACCCTGACTTCAGGGAATTAGGAACCTCAGACTATTTGCTATGTGAAATTCATGTGAGCGGCGTATATGTGAGGTGACGAGTAATTATGCGCCGCCAAATTACCTGTTTTCCTTGTTTCTCTCGTTTTCTCATATTGTCTATTTTTTTTTCTATGCCTAATTTTTACGTGTTTAGACTAGTGTTGGTAAGTTGATTGTTCTTATTATGTTTATGGATCTTCTGGTGGTAATTGTATATTGACTCCGAAGTTGATGTTGGTATTGTGGAACCAAATGTTAAAGTAAGGTTGTAATTGTTATTCTATCTCCTTGTTGTTAATTGTTCATTATTATGGTAAGAGAGAATGTTAATGCATGAAGGGTGATGTCATGCCATATTGTGAGTGTTAATGCATGAAGGGTGATGTCGTGCCATATTGTGAGTGTTAATGCACAAAGGGTGATGCCGTACCGTATTGTGAGTGTTATTGCATGAAGGGTGATGTCGTGTCGTATTATGAGTGTTAATGCACGAAGGGTGATGATGTGATATGATATGAGAGTTAATTCATGAAGGGTGATGCCGTGCCGTTTCTATTGATTTTATGGTAAGGTTGAGAGTAAAAGCACAAAGGGTGATGCCGTGCATTTTTCCTCTACTGTATTCACTGATCCTGTTGATTCATAGTATATTGACTATTCCAGTTATCATTCTGTTGTAGTTCTTTATCTCGTATTCCCCTCAGCATGTTTTACCCCTCCTGTTATTACCTGTCTAACTCTTCATTGCTGTTATTTGTATATACACTGTTAAATTGTACAGGTTGATTTGTAGGTGTCTTGTCTTAGCCTCGTCACTACTTCGTCGAGGTTAGGCTTGACACTTACCAGTACATGGGGTTGGTTGTACTAATACTGCACTCTGTACTTTCTGTGCAGATTTTGGTACCGGCTCGGGTTGATCGAGATTTTAGTTGTTGGACCCGCTATCCGGAGATTCAAGGTAGATCCGTCGGCGTTCACAGACCTTGAAGTCCCCGTCTATCTTTTCTGTTTTACTGTTTCTTTCATCCAAATAATTATATTTCTTTCAGACTATTACTTGTAGTGAATTCTAGAATGCTCGTGAATTGTGACTCCAGATCCGGGTAGTAGTAATTGATGCAGTTTCTATATTATTCCGCACTCGCTATATTTTATCTTAGCTTATCTGCTGTTATTTACTTAATGGAATAAGGATTGGTTTAATGATTCTCTAACGTTGGCTTGCCTAGCAAGTGAAATGTTAGGCGCCATCACGGTCTCGACGGTGGGAATTCCGGGTCGTGACATTAGTGAAATTCATATTCTTCCTTCCTAAGTGCTGTCATAATTTCTATGCCCTTTTCTCAGCCTGGTTCCGTGGTCCATATGCATTGCTTTGTTCGTTGTTGCTTCCTGTGTGCCTCCCACCTTATTTCTTTTATTGCTATTGGCATTTCTTCCACCTAGTTAGTATTGTTATATGTATGCTCGGTGAGAAAGAGATAAATACACGAAGGGTGTTGCCGTTCCAATTAATTTGATCTACATATATATATATATATATATATGGGGTGAGAAAGAGACAAGTGCACGAAGGTATTATTGTGCCATTTGATGTGATATCTTGAATATATTCCTCACACCAGGAAAGTTATGAATTTGCTATTGTGATTTCTCCTAGTAATCTTTTTCTTATTTATTATGTTATATAATTGTTTCTATTGTTAGTATACTTGACATGTTATAACAGTGAGTATCTTTTTACTAAAAATCCCCGTCACTATTTCGACGAGGTTAGACAAAATACTTACTGAGTACATGGGGCCGATTGTACTCATACTACACTTCTACACCTTCTGTGCAAATTTTGGATGCTGATGTTGCGGTGTATGGTGGGAGCTGGTATTGAAGATGTTTCCGCAATCTGGTCATAGCTGCCTCTTATTCTTGGTAGCTTTAGAATCATTAATTTGTTCATGTATATTTCAAACATATGATGTATTTTATTTCATATCAGCTTTGCAAATTCTTAATCTTAGAAGCTCATAAGTTGTACTACCATTCCTTGGGAAAAGTATAAAGGTTTATTTATTTTATCATTTATTTTCCTCGATAAACCTAATTAAATTGAATTGTAGTTAATTGGCTTACCTAACGGGTTGGGTTAGGTGCCATCACGACTGGTCGGATTTTGGGTCTTGACAATTATTATAAAATATTGAAATATATTGGATACAAAAATAGGAAATAAAATAGATTATATTCACTAAATATAGTTAATATTGAAATATAGTGAATACAGTAAAATGCGATGAATACAACCAGAAAAACAGTGAAAACAACTATTGAATTATGTTGAATATAGCAGTAAAATATATTATGAATACATGTATTAGGAGTAAAGTTAATAAACATACATCTTAACACACTGAGATCAACATACTGAATACAATGAATACAAACTTTGAATATACTGAATGAAACGAGCTGAGGTAAAAGACATCGAATACATATTTCAATACAGTGAATACAGTGATTATAAACCTTTGAAATATATTGAATATAAACATACGAAATAAAACATAATATAATCACTAAATATAGTTAATTTTCAGATAAAGTGAATACAGTGAAATACAATGAATACAACCAGAAAAACATTAAAAACATCCACTGAAATATGTTGAACACAACAGTAATATGTTTTAGGAATAACTTAACTACTGTTAATAAAAATACATTTGAATACACTAAGAGCAACATAGTGAATATAGTGAATACATCTTTCAATACATTGAATCCAAACAATAAAAAAATTGAATATAACTAAATTGAATGTACAAGGGATATATCTTACATCATCATTCCATAGTTGCCCGTCAAATGACAGAAGGTAAAACCAATTTTTTTCAGTGACTTCATGAACTCCAAAATCCAATGGTATAGGTAGTCTTGACTTGTGTTTCTTGTAATGGTCTTCCTTATCCTTTCTACAAGGATTTTAAAAAAATATTAGTCTTCATATTATAAAGGGTAAAACCATATATTATACATAAAACAAAACTTACTTTTGATCATGTTTAGCAAGCAGGCCATCGCGAACCCATTTTTCGAATTCTTGAATGACTAAAGTATGATGTGGCCACAAGATTAAATCATCTTCAAAGGGATGTTTTTTGTACCTGTAGTGTATTAGAGTCATTAATAGCGATATCTAATTATAGTTAATATGGGGATATAAAACATAGCTTGATAAAAGTTAATATGATATTAATGAGACAATCAGAATGTATATTTGTATACAGATTTACTGACCGGCCGAGTCGAAGTTTGTCTCGTAAGGTGAAAAATTCCATCGACTTGGATGTCGAGTCCTATGCGAAGGTAAAGGCGTTGAATCAACCAGTTTAGCTGCTACATGTGTCACAATTCTTGTTTCGGGTATCTGACTTGGAAGGTCCTCGTCGACCAACTCAAATTGTGACACATGTATTTATCCAGACATTTGACTAGCGTGAGGTAGAACATCAGACTGTATTCTATTTGGGTCACCGGATAAATCCTCGCCAGTTTTGGGTGGTATGACACTCAGCACCTTTGATTCAGTAGGCTCTTCATCTCTTAATTCACCAGAGACAGGAATCAACTCTGTAAATGAATTTAATGTGTCTCCACATAAAATAGCATGTGGAAGTCCAAAAGCATGAATGTCGGTATTCAGCTTCCTTTTCATAGCCTTAACATACACCCAATGTAATACATTAATATATTATTTATTTGAAAGAAATATATTTAACATATTAGAATAAACATAAAGTACCAAATTCAGAGTAAGTGTATACACTTGTGTATATCTATATTGTCACAGACTTGTATATACTTAAGGTTATCACTGTATTGAAATGTATCTTACTGTATTTGTCACGACCCAATTTCTCATATAGGCCGTGATGGTGCCCAACATCGCCGCTAGGCAAGCCAACAGTAAACTAACCATGTGATTGTTCTTTTTAAAATGTTTCCAAGTAATTAAATTTTATTTATTAAGAAATTAAGGATAAGAAAATTTAATAAATAAAACGAAGGCAATTGAGTGGCAATCATAGTGATATAAATACTCCAAAACCATAAAGTCTATTGGTATGTGTGCCAAGACCTGGTGTCACAAGTGTATGAGCAACTAGTAGAATATACAAAACACTAACTACTGTCTGAAATAAAAGCAGACAGAAAATAAGTGCAAAGAGAGACTCTAGGTGTTGCAGAACGGCTCAGGAAGCAGCTCACCAGTAGGCCTCAGGGTAACAGGGGTGCGCGTCGGTATGCCTGCCAGATGCACCTGCATCAGATCCTGCACGGTTAGTGTAGAAGTGTAGCGTGAGTACATAAACAATGTGTACCCAGTAAGTATGTAGTCTAACCTCGAATACGTAGTGATGAGGTGTCGACATCGACACTTACTATGGGCTAACAAATAAAACAAATACAGAAATTCTAAATAAGCATGGGTAATGTAAATAATAATAATAACTCAATAACAAGCAAGGAATAAATAATTCTTTTACTAATGGTAAATCCCAAGTCGGTTTCTGTCATATATAATTCTAACCTCTCAAGCCATAAAATAATATCAAATATAATTAAGCTACGAATATTATCACGCACGATTATGCCGAGGTCGTACGGACCGATCCAGAATAATGTGTACACTGTCGAGGTTCGAGCAGCACGAATCATAGATGCATCTATTCTACTGACGATTCGTTCAGCCCGCTCCACAAGAAGAGAGGATACTTTATAAACATTCGGTTTAAAAGCTATTACAAGGCTAATACAGAAAGAAGCACAATTTCTATTAACGGTCAAGTATCTCGCCAAAAACTCGAGTAAGTGGAAGTCAGTCTTTTACAATTCCTCTATCAAGTTCCAATATAATGTAGGCACTTTTAATTAACAAATAGGGTGCAAACATTACAAGTATTTCATGATTTGGATCTTAAACTATCCGGATATAAGCAAAATTAGTAGCTACGCACGGACTCTCGTCACTTCGTGCGTATGTAGCCCCCACAATTAGAAGCAAATAGTAATTTAAATCACTTATGGGGTAAATTCCTTTTTTACAAGGCTAGCCAAGAGACTTACCTTGTCACAAAGCTCGCTTCTGATCCACAAATATACTTTAAATCCTCAACTCGGTGCCAAACAACCCGAAACTAGTCAAATATTATATAAGCTAATCAATACATGTTCAAAAGTTCATAATCAAACTATTAGAGTGATTACCCAACCCCAATTGGAAGATTCCTAAAATTTACCCCCGGGCCCACGTGCCCGGATTTCACAAATTGCGAAGATAATTGTTACCCATAACCTCAGGAACTCAAATATATAATTTTTCACCCAATGCCATAACAATTTTCATGGTTAAATCCCATTTTTTTCAAAACCTATGTTTTTCAACTAAACCCATAATTTTCACAATTTTACATGTTAAAATCTACACATAATCGATATATTTAACTTACATTGGATAGCAATCACTTACCTTCAATATCTATGTGAAAACCCCTCTCTAAGAAGCTCCAAAATCGGTCAAGGGAATGCAAAATGAGAGAAAATGGCCTAAGCCCCGTTTTTGAAACAAGACACTGTCCAGGTATGCCTTCTTCGCGATCACGGAAGAGGCCTCGCGATCGCGAAAGAAAACGGCCCAGGCCCAAAACTTTGTCCATCGCAAACGCGACCAGGACCTCGTGAATGCGGAGACTTACCTGGACTGTCCTACGCGAATGCGAGGGATCTTTCGCAAACACGAAGACCAATCAGTGCCACCTCACCTAGCTTGTCTTACCCTTCGCGAACGCGAAGGTCAGAGACCCAGAGCTTCGCGATCGCGAGCTATTCTCCGCAAACATGTAGCACAAAATTTCCTTACCCAATTCCTTCATCGCGAACGCGAGGCCTTCTCCGCGTTTGCGAAGAAGGAAACCAGAACAACAGATATCAGATTTTTGAACTCCACTCCAGGTGGTCCGAAACTCACCCGAGCCACCCGGGACCCCATCCAACTGCACCAACAAGTCCATAAATATAATACAGACCTGCTCTAACACTCAAATTGTGTAAAACAACATTAAAACTAAGAATTACACCCCTAACCAAATTGAATCAAACAATGAACTTCAAGTTTTTAACTTGCTCCGAACGTGCCGAATCATACATAAAATACTCTGAATGATACCAAATTTTTCATGCAAGTCTTAAATCACCATACGAAACTATTCCCGGGCTCGGAATCCCCAACGGACCTTGATAACACCAAAACCTACTCCAACCCAAATTTAAAGAACTTTTAAACCTTCAATAAGCCAACTTTCAACTTTAGGCGCCGAAACGCTCTCGGGCCATCCAAAACCCGATCCGGACACACGCCCAAGTCCAAATTTATCATACGAACCTATTGGGACCGTCAAATTCCGGTTTTGAGATAGTTTACTAGAAATGTTGACCCACGTCAAACTTAACCTTCTAAATCCAATATTAAGGAACTAAGTGTTTCGATTTCAACCCGAACCCTTCCAAACCCAAACTAACTATCCCCGTGAGTCATAAAATAGTAAAAGCACACACGAGGAGTCTTATTTAGGGGAACGTGGATCTAGAAAGGAAAATGATTGGTCAGGTCGTTACATTCTCCACCTATTAAATAAATGTTCGTCCTCGAACGGGTCTAGAATCGCACCTGGAGTGCCAAATAAGTGTGGATATCTGCTCTGCATGTCCTCCTTGGCCTCCCAAGTCGCCTCCTCGACTGGTTGGCCCCTTCACTGAACTTTTACCGCAAAAATTTTCTTGTACCTCAGCTGGCAAATCTGCCTACCAACAATGGTAACTGGCTCCTCCTCATAAACCAGGCTCTCATCTAGCTGAACTGTGCTGAAGTCTAACATATGCGACATGTCGGCATGATACCTCCGGAGCATAGACATGTGGAAAACTGGATGAACTCCAAATAGACTGGGAGGCAAAGTAAGCTCATAAGCAACCTCCCCAACTCGTCTTAACACCTCAAATGGACCTATGAACCTTGGGTTCAACTTGCCCTTCTTCCCGAACCTCATGATTTCCTTCATCGGCGAGACTTTCAAGAGAACCTTCTCGCCCACCATAAATGATAAATCACGCGCCTTCTGATCCGCGTAACTCTTCTGCCTAGACTGTGTTGTGCGAAGTCGCTCCTGAATCAACTTTACCTTTTTCAAGGCATCCTTCACTATATAAGTACCATATAACTTAGCCTCGCCGAGCTCAAACCATCCGATGGGCGAACGACATTTCCGGCCATATAAAGCCTCAAATGGAGCCAACTCGATGCTGGACTGATAACTATTATTGTAAGCAAACTCGTCCAAGGGAAAGAATCAATCCCACACTTATTCTGGAGGTCCTTCCAAAAAGGATTCTGGACTCCGGTAACTCTTAGTACAATATTTTATCCCTAGACAGAAGGTCAGGCTGAACGTACTATTCAATCACTGGATGATATGCTACGGGCTTGTGTGATGGACTTCAGGGGTAGCTGGGATGATCATCTTCCACTTATTGAGTTCGCATATAATAATAGTTATCATTCCAACATTCAGATGGCTCCATACGAAGCTCTTTACGGACAGAAGTGTAGGTCTCCTATAGGATGTTTCGTGATTGGGGAAACTAAGTTAGTAGGACCAGAGTTAGTACTGCAGGCAGTTGAGAATATTAAGCTTATAAGGGAAAAGCTATTAGCAGCACAGAGTCGTCAGAAGTCCTATGCAGATAATCGACAACGAGACTTAGAGTTTCAGGTAGACGACTGGGTATTCCTAAAGGTATCACCGATGAAAGGCGTTATGAGATTCAGTAAGAAAGGAAAGCTTAGCCCTCAGTACATTGGACCTTATAAGATCATACGCAGAGTAGGCCAGGTAGCATATGAGTTAGACTTGCCTTCCAACTTGGAGTCAGTATATCTAGTTTTTCACGTGTCTATGCTCTGCAAGTGTATTGGAGATCCTTCTAGTGTTGTTCCAGTTGACGATGTTCAGGTCACAAAGCATCTATCATATGAGGAAGCTCCCATTGCTATACTAGATAGACAAGTTCAGAGATTGAGAACTAAGGACGTAACTTCAGTTAAAGTACTTTGGAGTAACAAGAATATGGAGGATATGACTTGGGAAGCTAAAGAAGACATGAAGTCTAGGTATCCTCACTTGTTTCCGCTTCCAGAGGAGGATCGGACTGAGACATCACAACCTTTAGGTACGTATATGGTACTTGATTCTTATATTAGTTATTTCCATTGGTCGTGTGAGGCCATTGGTGTTATTGATTATTGTGGCCCTGTGTGGCTTTGTATTATTGGGTTTGTTGTGTGACAGGTTGGTAGTATAACCGTTATAGAGGAGACTCTGCCAAAATTTCTATAGATTTCTGGGAGTTTAACATTCGAGGACGAATGTTTCTAAGGGGGGAAGATTGTTACACCCTGTGCGTTCCAAGGTGACGTAATGAATATGAGACTTGTTAATCATGATTTAAATAATTTTAAAGTCATAATATGGCTATATATGATGTTTGTATAGAAAATATGGAGTTTGGGGAAAATCGGATTAAAGTTGCGGAAAACTCGACTAACGATTTGCCTTGTAATAGAGCTTTTTGAGAAATATATTTCGTGTGCTATATGAGGTCTTTTTGGGACATATTATATACCAAATTGAAGTTCTTTGAATGTAGTTTCCAAAGTTTTTAACCGTTCATTCATACGACACTCGGATAAGAAGTTATAAGCAATAGAAGAATGACCAATGCTAGGGTGCCAAGTAGCACCTTTTGACTTTTCAAACAAAATGGATATTTATATCCTTATCTCGTTTCTTTCTTCAATTTTCCAGAACACACAATCGAATAAGACCCCTAATTTTACTCTTAAGCTCTCTACAAGCGCTTCAAACAATATTATCATCACAGGCACGAAATCAAGAAGCGATAACATTAAAACGATCCCTACGACGTAAGTATCGCTATATCGCCTCTCTTTTTCTTTGTAGTTTGAGTTTTGGAAGGTACTTCATAGTTATTAAAACGTGTACTTTTTGTATTTAAGTGTTTAAATATCAATGATGGTTGATAAATTCATTTCCTAATAGTTAGAACTCATGGGACGGTGATCGGAAGCCGTGAGTTCGAGTTATTCACTTGTAGCGGACTGTTTTGTGGATTGTTTTGTGTTGTTGTTGGGCTGCGTGTTTTACTACTTTTTTGGGGAGTTTTGGAGGAGTAAGGTTGTGTAGAAACACCATATAAATACAGGGTGGTGATCTGGTCATTCGTCGTAATATTTTTGAGTCGTTTGACACTACTACGGTGGTCGTTTTGTGTATAAAGAGATTGGGGTGTGTTGGGCTGTTTTGTAGTATTTTGTGGTGTATATAAGGTTGGAAAATAATATATACATGTTGATATTGTTGTATTTGGTGTTATCTTGAATTTGAAGGAAGTAAGAATTATAGGGGAGATGTTGCCCGTTTTAATACAAAATAAGCTTGTCGTTCGTTGTGCGTTGTACCTTTCGTAGCTTAATGATAGTATTATTATTGTTGTTGTAGATTAAGGCACGAAAATGCGAGTTCAACTTGGTGATTGGAAAGATTGTGATAAGGCATATTAAGGCTATCCCTTCTTTCCTTTTTGGCATGATCCATATGATGCAAGAAATGAGCAAGTATGCAACTTTCACAAATAATTCTATTCCTAGAAGTACTAGGGTTGCCTATGTTCTTGATTCTCCATATGTCCTACTATCATATCGTATGTTCATGGGTCTTATGATATTCCGAGAGATATTATAAATTTACTTTCTTATGCATTACATTCATTTATACATGTACATTGACCTATGACCAGATGACGTTATATACGCGTATATTATATGTATATGGGATATGGAAAAGGTTATGGCGTTATATACGCACCACCACCTGATCAGCTGGTATATGTTGATGATTTCGCCCACAGTGGCTGAGATGATATGATAGGATGCCCTCAGAGACTTGATGATGTTATGTACGCATATACTTATGCATGGTATGGCATTTATACGCACATGCATGGCATTATAAATATTTTCATGATTCACAGAGCTATTCAGACTTACAGGTTGAGTTCCTTACTCCATGTTTCTTTCATACCTTACATATTCAGTACTTTATTTGTACTGACATCCCTTTTGCCTGGAGATGCTGCGTTTCATACCCGCAGGTACCGATAGACAGGTTGAGAGTTCTCCTAGTAAGCTATCAGCTCAACATAAGGTGTTTGTGCACTCCACTTGCTCCAGAGTTTCCTATTTGGTATATATGATTTGAATATGTATTGATTGGTATGGCTGGGCCCTATTCTGACCTTTATGACATTTATGTACTCTTAGAGGCTTGTAGACAAATGACATGTATATGGATACTTGTATGGCCTTATCGGCCTGTCTTGAGTATACAAATGATCATGTCGGCCTTATAGGCCCGTATCTCACATGTATAAGTTTCTATATCATATTGGGTCATCCTATGTCTAGTATTCCCTTATGTTTTATTCTTGTTATCTCATGACGGCCCTTCTGGGCCACTTACCCATGACGGTATGATAAGAAAGATATGTTACGTTGGTACTCGGTTGTGTAAGGCATCGGGTGCCCGTTGCGGCCCTGCGGTTTGGGTCGTGACACGTAACACAAACATTCTTGTGCCCAATTCCTTCATCGCGAACGTGAGGCCTTCTCCGTGTTTGCGAAGAAGGAAACCAAAATAGTAGATAACATATTTTTGAACTCCACTCCGGGTGGTCCGAAACTCACCAGAGCCACCAGGGACCCCGTCCAACTGCACCAACAAGTCCATAAACATAATACGGACAGGCTCGAACTCTCAAATCGTGTAAAACAATATCAAAACTAAGAATCGCACCCTAAACCAAATTGAATCAAATAATGAACTTCAAATTTTTAACTTGCTCCGAACGTGCCGAATCATACTTACACTACTCGGAATGATACCAAATTTTGCGTACAAGTCTTAAATCACCATACAAAACTATTCTCAGGCTCGGAATCCCAAACATACCTCGATAACACCAAAACTTACTCCAAACCAAATTTAAAGAACTTTTAAACCTTTAATAAGCCAACTTTTAACTTTAGGCGCAGAAAAGCTCCTGAGCCATCCAAAACCCGATCCGGACACACACCCAAGTCCAAAATCATCATATGAACCTATTGGGACCATCAAATCCCGATTCCAATATCGTTTACTAAAACTATTGACCCAAGTCAAACTTAATCTTCTAAAGCCAATATTAAGGAACTAAGTATTTCGATTTCAACCTGAACTCTTCCAAAACCGAACTAACCATCCTCGCAAGTCATAAAACAGTAAAAGCACATATGTGGGGAACGGGGATCTAAAAATAAAAATGACATGTCGGTTCGTTATAGTATTCACCTGTATTCAGTAAATGTATTCACAAATATAACGTTGTCTTCTCATGTATATAAGTGTTTTATGAATTATGTATGTTGCTGTATACATGATTAAACTGAATCATAGTAAAAGTTGATTAAAAATTTGTATTCAGAAAATCATGAATACATCAATACAGAACTTAAATACTGAATACATCTAAATACATCGATTAAACATGTACCATTATACTAACAGTTGTATCATGTTTTATTTGACTTCCGGGATTATCAAACATGTTGGCCTCGATTGGCTTTTGAATACCATCATCATGTCTCCGAGTATATTTCTTTCTTTGATATACCCTTTATGTATTCTGATTGGCTTTAACATGTTTAGAAAGCTTTTTGAAATTTTTATTGATCAATGTTCGTAGAGAGGTGAACTCGTCCATCACCTAATAATTACCCAAACAATTAGAGAGGGGTTAGAACAGATAGGAAAGTTAATACATAAACTGTAAAGATGAATCTGCATTAACAATACTTACATAATCCTTGAATGAATTTAGATCCTGCCTCAAGACAGACAAATCATCTGATTTAGAATCAGCTGGCTTCTTAACACTCAATACAGTTTACTTGATTTCAATCTTAGCAGTAGGAGAATTCTTGACATAAGATTTTGCGGACACATGTGGTATTGGACTCTTTGCAGTTGAGGGATCAGTAAGCTGTTTTTTGCGCTTTTTGTAAGGTGGTGATGAAAATGGACCAATGCTTGCATCATGTTTCTTCTTCGGCTGAAGAGGTGGTGTAGGACTAAAGTCATCAGAGTGGTCTGTATGAAGTGGACTTTTGTCTACATCAACACCACTTGGAGGCACCTAAATAACTTCAAGCTCACTAGCAGTTGGTTGAATGTTGTTGTATTTCATCTGAAAATAGAAATACACTCAATGTAAATCACATTTGATCTATGATTACTAATGTACTCTTCTTTATGTATATGGGCAATTATGTATATACATGTACCCACTTGTATTGTATAAAATATTTATAATAATGAATTAAATGTGTAGATGTAAAAATGTATCATGTATTCTGCTACATTCCTGTTATTTGTGAAAACATGGACACATATGTATGATGTATTCAACTGTATTTAGCATTGAATTTTAACACTATTTTTAATAACAGAAACGTACATTGAATAAAATACTAGTCAATTAAATACTAATAAATTACCATATTTCCATGGTCGTTGAATATGTCGTTCATCAAAAAAGCATAAGTTGGTTGGTTGTCAATAGTTTTCCAGTTGAGTATTCTGGGAATCCGGTTATCAACTCGCAGTGCAATTTTTGGGTCGACCTTTGAACAACACTCATACAACCATACTTGCATAGCAAGAGGCATCCCAGCTATCATGTAATACTTCTTTTGGGAATCCATCTTCTTACTAATAGATTTGAGAAGGGCATTGAATGCCTCCTTACCCCATGGGTAATCACAATATCTCCCACTCTCGACCAAATCAAAATGTAGTCTTGGGATGGTTGTGTAGTTCTTCTCAGTGGATAATATGAATGTATGTATATAATACAACACATCTATTTTAATGGAATCTCTATCGTTGTCAAAATCTCAATTCTTGTCATCAAAGCATTTCAACAAATCTTTCTTCTTGATATTCTTTGCACCGCCAAAGTATGTATCCACAATCCTGTTAGGCATGTTTGTGTTAAACTCAAAATCGTCAACGTCACTAACACAAATTGAGATTAGTAACTACTGCAAACTTCCTGATTGAAAAGCATAATGTTGTACCATTCACACGTATTAAAAATGAATCAATATGACTTTCTTCCAGTTGCAGAACCATGAAGCACCTGGACAACTAATGTTGAACCTCACAGTGCTTCATATCGAGGAATCCTCCAAAACAAGTAGTACAAAATAGTTTGTACTGATCTGGAGTAAGTTTTCTTTAAGGTCTGAGATAATATCGGTATTAGTATCGTAACTGATATGCGGCGATAAAATAGGCGGGTGTTTAACAAAAAGTTTTATTTTCTGCATACAAAAAACAACAAAAAAGATAAAATATATGGTTGAAAATACAGATGAATACAGTTAGGTTGAATACATAACTCATTCATGAATACAACATAGTACACTGATAATTACAATAAGAACTGTGAGTTATGGCAATAACTGTTATTTTAAATATAAATGGATACAGTTAGGTTGAAAATACAAATTGAAAATATAGTTAGATTGAATGCATAACTAATTGATGAATAACATCAAAATGATAGAACAAATAATGTATTTAAAAATGTTGTTGTATGAACTCAAATACATATAAATACATCTAAATACAACAGTCAAAAGGCATTGTACAAAATAAAAATCAGTGTATGCCTTATCGAATACATATAAATACATCCAAGTACAAGAAGAGAAAACCACTGTACAAACTAAAAATCAATGTAAGCGGACTCGAATACATATAAATACATCTACAATTACCTTGTCGTTCTGTGTTTTCGAGCTACTTCCTTTAGCGACCTCTTTTCCCTTGCTCCCAGAAGCATCATCCATAAGTTTTCTTCTTTTTTCCATATCAGGAAATGTTGATTTTTCGAAATTTTCTCATCTTGACCTTGTTTCATAGGGTCATTGCATATTTTTGTTCTCCTTTCAACTTCAATGGTTGCTGATGAACCTGCAAATACAGTTTCCTCTTGAGTGATTTGCAAATCGAAAGATGGCCTTTCGAAATTGAGTGCTTTAGTGGGTATACCTCGAGTAACCCTCTTCGGAGTTGTTGAATCAACTATTGAAGAGGAAATTTAAAGTATTCTATAGAAAACCTAACAATGGTGAATATTTTAAAAAACTGTTGAAGAGAAAAAGAAGAAGCTTTAATCGGCCAAAAACTCAAAAATTTTAACACTTACCACAACTTTTTGGAGAAAAAAAAGTTAAAAATTGAGAGAGACAATAGCACTGTGAGAGAACTATAAATCTTGGGGAAGACAATGGGGAGAATCGTGGTTCAACAATGGGGAAGACAAACTTGCTGTGAGAGAGAGATCGTGGAGAGAGAAATTAGATATACTGTGCGGTGATTTTGGGAGAGAATAACTGAAAGAACGAGAGAGTAAAATATTAGACAGCATATTTAATGACTTAACGGTGGTGTATATAATAAATACATATTTTGTTATAAAAAATAAAAGGTAGCTATAGAAAATAATATTTTAAAAGGATTTTTATTTATAATAAATAGAGTGTAAACCTTTGTTATATGAGGTAAATTTCCTTTTTTAATCTTTTTTTGGGTCTTCTAAATCTAGTGAAATGGACATCTTTATTAGAACCCATTTTGCCAAGCTACCAAAAATTACTTTTGTTCAAAAGTGCTTTTCAAAAAAGTACTTTTGAAGATTAGCAGTTTGTGTTTGCGAAGTACTTTTTACGATATTTGATAAGCAAATTATGTTTGAAAAATCTTTCCAAAAAGTATTATTGAATGTCAAATTATGATAAAAGACAGTAAAGATTTAGTTTACAATTAGCATTATTTAAAAAAGAATTTTTTTAAATATTTAATATAAAAGAGTTTAATTATTTTTTTATTTTTATGTAATTAAAGTATAAAATATAAAATAATATATTAAATATTTTAAATAATATGAAATATAAGTATATAAAAGCAATAATATTGGTATGAACATATATGCTACAAGTTACATGTATGAAAAATACTATCAATTGTTGAGAAAACAAAACTAGATAGTATTGCATTATATCAACTATATTATATACATGCACGTCAAAAAAATATTATAAATAAAACTACAAATTGAAGATCATATAATATTGGTATACTACAAAAGAAGAAGAAAAAAATCATATCTTATGAAAAAATACTTGAATCTATTATTTCAAAGAGTAATAGGAAACCAAGAAAAGAAGAAACAACGGAAGAGAAAAGAAGAAATCTATTTATAGTAGAGAGATTATTCCAAATAGGAGCAAGAGAAAAAGGATAAAAATACAGAAAAAAATAAAAAAAGAGAAGAAAGGGATGGTAGAAATAAACAAGTAAAGAATAAACTAATAAGGGATAATTTAGGAAATATAATTTAATGGTAGGAATATTTTTGTTAAGAAAAAAATTAATTTTCTCCTTCTGGTTCTCGGAAGAAGCTAGAATTTGTAGTTTTTCTCTAAAAGTAGAAAAACTGCTTTTGGTGTTGCTCAAAAGCACTTCTCTGTTTTAGTCAAATACTTCATATTTTTAACTAAATACTTTTTTGGCAAAAAAAGCACTTTTGACATTCGAGAAACTTGCCAAACAGGCTCTTAGTCCACTAGTAGGAATTGGACACAAATTGAGTTGAGGTTGGAAAAAGAAAATGGTTAAAATCCTAATTTAGTTAAAGTTGATATTGCATTGGAACATAACTTAGAAAAAATAATTTGTAAGAATTGAAGATTTATAAGTAACTCTTGCAAACCATTATTTCGAGATTTCCATCGAAGTTTAAATATTAGAATTCAATACTTGCAAATATATATGACTCAATAAGTATGTACAATTTTTGAGATAGCATTAGTAGGTAAATGGAGCAACTGATGCACTTCTCATATTTTTTATTTGAGCTTGCTGAACCATTATTAGTATAGATTGGCAATCATTGACTGAGTTATGACACCGCACCGCGTAAAGCCCAGTAGACAAAAACAAAATGCACCATCTCAAATTTTTTCTATTTTAAAGGCTCGAATCCAAGACTTCATGTTAAGAATGAAAGGATTTTATCAATCTCACCACAAATTTAGGTCCTTTTTCGAATCATTAAGTGATTATTCTTATAGGAATGCTTTCAAGAAGCATATGAACTCATAATCGAAGAGCGGAATTTCCTCTTCACGTTAATCAACTAACTTTGGGAATTATTCCTTGGTCAATCTACTAAATTTACACCTTAGCAAATAGTAGCTGTCAGAAAAAACAAAATAATTTTTTTAAAAAAAAAATTTACATCCGGGGTACATACAGTATCGTAAAATTTCATGAATCAATTCACGTCACTGAAAATATCAGTTAAGGTAGGAAATTACAAAAGCAAAAACTTCTAAATTTTGAAAGAAAAAAAAACAGAAGTAAATACAAGACGGCCTGTGTTATTCTAATATAGAACTCAACTTTGCGCATGAATGTGTAGTCTTCAGCAAAGTTACAATCCTATTTTCTTCTCCACCTTCTGGATTTGGTTAAGGAATATCCACGTCATCTGCACAGAGAATTCGAAGAGAAAATGTCCCAACTTTTATTCAAGGCATAATCAAAAGTTGAATGCTCAGTTGAAGGACACAGAGAAAACATACCATGACATGAGGGGCAATCCTAACACAATATACTGGAAATCCAGTGTAGAATTTGAAGGGTCCTCCTGATTTCAAAGTTTTCATAGCACAATCGAATGATCCTGTGTAGGGATATTTCCCTTGAGCATCTGGCTGCATTTTCTGAATCTGGGTTTTCACATAATCAAACGGTAAACTGCAAGCAGCAGCAAAGAATCCAGAAACACTGCTGGCTCCTGTATTAGGAAAGAGGAAAGAACGATTAAATTTAGTGAAGTTATTTCTTAACTCTGAAATTACTGCACGACTATACATACATTATTATAATTCACCATCTAACTATATATTATTTTACTACAGGCCATATACCTATATGCTATAACCACCACGAGATCAATATGGCATACTAAAACATGCAATATTAAACGTGAACCTGTCAAAATTTCTGATATTTAAGGCAGTCAAGGTCCGAGAATTCTGACATCTAAAGCAGTGAAGGTCAAATGCAAAAAGGAGAATACAAAGAGAAACAAATGCAACAAGCAGAAAAAATTCTGACGTTACAATCCCTGTAACACAATCCCTACATTACTATAATCTCTGCATCACGAGCTCATCATTACTAATCCTTGCATAACTTGCTTCGAAACCAAATGACCCCTTAGAAAATTCCCAGAGACACTTTTCCTATTCCCAAGCCTAATTTCTTCCTATTTTGCAGAATCCTACACAAGCACAAGTTCCTAAAGAAGAAATACAGCATCCAAAAGCAGATGAATACAGCCGCCTTTACTGTCAGACAAGCAACTTTAAACCCTCAAAGGCATAGCTCAGCATTTAACATTCTACATAGCTAACCAGCATTCCAGACCCTCTAATTCCTATCAATATACTGAGTCAGCACCTTGACTTAATTTACATATAAAAAACTTTAGCAAAATAGTACTTCCTCCGTCCCAATTTACGTGGCACCGTTCGGATTCCAAGAGTCAAACGAGTGTTTCTTTGATCGTGCTTTTTACATATGCCTTTTAAATATTTTGAATTGTTAATTATTGTGATTTATAATACTTTTTACTTAGTTTCCAAATATGTAAATTTTATTTCAAAAAAACTTGATTCGAGGTCCAAATTCACGATAAAAATTAAGAAGTTTGATTCTCGAAATCCAAACAATGCCACATAAATTGGGACAAAGAGAATAATAGAAATAAAAGGTTATGCTAAGACCGCAATCTTTATCCTCAAATCCAAGAACACTTTATGTCCTAGGCCATGTTAAAAAAAAGGGACGGTTTCCCAATGAATATAATTATTTTCCCTGGATTGAGTATCGCATATTTAATTGCAGACAATGCTACAAAATTTGTTACTTCTCGACAAGCAACAGTCGACCAAATTACAGCGCAGGATTGAAGTAAAAATGTAAGGCTGACATCAAGATGCTGAGAAGCATCTATTAATAAAGTTATCATACCTACAACTGTAGCAGCCTCCCCCATGCCGAGATTGTCCTTAAAGAACTCAACACTCTGGTCATAAGAGGCAAGCATTCCCATGTTCAATGCCATTGCCCTCACTACTGTAGGACCAGCACCTTTCCAAAGGGATAAAACTCCTTCATCAGCCACAATGCGGTAGAGTGCATGAAACGCATTTGTGTAGTTACGTCTCTGGGCTACAGGTAAAGTAGCATCAGCTTGCATACGGATTAGAGCTAAATCTGCTGGACTACCAAAACATGCCCCAATTGCTCCGGCAGTCAGACCACACAAAGCCTTTTGGTATAGAGGTAAGGGCTTTCCATCATTCGCCTCAATAGCCTTGTTCGTCAAAACTCTAGCACCAGAAAAGCTTGAAGGTTAGTCCCATTTTTTTCCTTTTAATAAAAAAAATACTAAATAAGCAAAAGATATGACACCAATATGTCACCAGTCTATCCAAATGATTAAAGCACTCTGTCCAACAAAGTATGGCGGGGTTCAGGGTAAATTCGGTTATCGATTTTCTATTTCTTTTGACACAAAAAATTTGCACATTTAGAAACTAAATGAAAGTACATAGTACTATAAATAACAATGTTTAGTAGTTAACTTTAACAAGAGTGCAGATTTAGTGATTTCATTGATCATTTTTGATCCATATGCAGGACGAGTGATGAAACTACATTATAAAAGCTCACGATTAACGGGCCTAAATAATCAAGTAGCACAATTGTGTGAGTTTTCCTTTTAAATAGGAGGGAGTGGTTTAAAGGTTGGTGACCGTATAAATATCTCATTTCAAACATTTAACAGTAGATATAGAACCTTCAACCTTTTTTTGGATAAGGAAAAAGTAAAACAGTAGATATAGGTTACTTCAACCTTTGATACTCTGCTAAAACTTTCCTCATGTCACTTTCACCTTCTACCCACAGATATTGTAACTCTGTGAGTATCCATGAAAATGAAAATTACTATATCAAAGTGTAGACATAATATCACAACAAAATGCTTGTATTCAGTCAATCAAACGGAAGTTCCAAAAAAAAATCATATCTCGCAAATACAATTCGCAGAAAAGCAAATTATAATCAATCCGAAGAAGAACTAACTACTA
This sequence comes from Nicotiana tomentosiformis, assembly GCF_000390325.3. Taxonomy (NCBI): domain Eukaryota; kingdom Viridiplantae; phylum Streptophyta; class Magnoliopsida; order Solanales; family Solanaceae; genus Nicotiana; species Nicotiana tomentosiformis. The sequence continues at coordinate 143,782,606 of NC_090812.1, read as the reverse complement.
ATGAAATGATAGAAAGTAACAGCAAGATAAAATGAGACTTTTCCTTCAGATATATCCCAAGAGCAAGATTTGCCGAGAATTAGCAATATAGAGTCCATGGATTTATCCCATATCTTGTCATATCCAAAGACTAAGATATAAGATGGCAATTTGAATAAAATGTACACCACCACCACCCCCCCCCCCTCTAAGAACCAAAATGCAAAATGACACAATCCATATATTTTCAAGCATTAATACTATAAATATCAACTAGTCAATTAGTAGACAATCCCATGGGACTTTTGTACAGAAATCTGTCACACCATACTACGCAAAATTCTCGAAGACGTATCACTAAATATCTTCATTGCTAAACTAGAAACTGATACAATTTATCCATTATCACTCTTACGAGAAATTTGACATATATTATATAAATTCATGAAATCCGAGAACCAACCATCCCAGATGGAAAAGTACACACAAAAAGGAGAGAGGTGACCTGAAAGGTATTCGGCGGGACATGAAGGTTCCAAAAAGGAACAATTTCAGGAGAGTATCAAATATTGGAAACACCCATATATATGACTAAAGATATAACACGACAATTTGTATAGATGTAAACTCCCTGACCCCATCTTGATTTGACTCATTCAGAATGTATCTTTAGCTCAACCATCTCAAATGGAAAGAGTAGACACCAAAAGGAGGGAGGTGACCTATTGGGCAGGACAGAAAGGCTCCTCAAACTTAGAAAATTGAAGGGAACCTCCAATATACACTCCACCCGTATACACAATTACTTTAGAAGCGAAAAACTCATAAAAGCAACAAGTTCCATGGGGATTGAAGCGAAAAGTGAGAAGTCAAGCATGTGTTTCTTTGGAGTGAAGCGTATGATTTACGAAAAGTTAAAAAATATCAAGCATCAACAAATTTAGTACAATAAAAATTAGATTGCAATTAGAATAACTAACTTCAGCATTCAATATGCAATACTGCCAATATTAATCCAACTCAAAGTTGAGACACAGTGGAATCATTATATGCACCATTAGTTTAAAGTGCAAACTTCTCTAAGAAGTGGCGAAGCGATGACTTTTACTAGCACTACATATACTTGTATAAGACATAGGAGGAACGGAGCATATGTTGGGCTTATGCAACTGCATTCTATAGGCTTCCATGGGCATATTGCCGAGGCAATAATAATGCTGCAAAGAGTTTTAAATAACCTTGACATATCAAAATCAATATTTTAAGGACCTTGATATATCTAACGAGGTTTGAAGGGGTAAAAGGAAATGTAGGACAAGCATTCACCTGAACGATCCAAGTCGTGCTGTTGTGTATGTTGCTTGCCTAAGAAGACCAGCTGACAAACCCTGCTCAAAATAATGAAAAAATCCATAATTAAGGTCTGTGAAAAATAAAGAGGTATACAACACATAAAGGTAACAACATGACTTATTAAAAGAATATAAGCAGGTTAAATTTTGATGTCCTGGCCCAAAAATGACGATGTCATGTTAGACAACCCTCATACCAACACCTGTCTTCAGTTACAGGCACATTAAGTGTACTGACACCCATCTTGAGACAAGATAATTTACCATTTGAAAATTCAATTTATCTTGAAGCTATGCTTCTCCATGTTTAACATTATTCACAAACTCTCCCAAAAGACTTCCAACTGAAACTACATCCCAATACAACAACTAGCCTCAATCCCAAGTAAGTTGGAATCGGCTATATATGAATCCTATTGACCACGTTGTTCCATTTAAGCTCATCTCGTACCAATGTTATACAAAATAAAAAGTACTAGAAGTTCTCTATATTTTCTTCGAGAATACAAATCTCTGAAAGCTCCTACAACATACGACCAAAAGTACACTATCAACCAAGTGTTTTGTGAAAATAATCTACTTATACCTTGCTAGTATATATCCTTGCATTCATACTTGCATATCTATGGATATATGAAAAATCAAAGCCGACATGTTTCGAACACCGCAATACAAAACGGAGTCATGCACAGACGATGCTTCTCAATATATTGACATCCTACTTGCAACTGTACTAAAAAAATGATAATTGAGATAAGTCATATATTTTCAAGCATTATTGTTAGCAAAATCAATTGGTCAATTAGTAAAGACAATCCCATGGGACTTTTGTAGAGGAATATGTCATACAACACTATGCAAAATTCTCCAGGATACATCACTAAAAATCGTCACTGCTGAACTAGAAAGAAATACAATATATTCATATCAATCTAGCAAGAAATTTGACATAAAATAAACAAATTAATAAAATATGGGAGTCAACTGATATAGTAAATCATGGTACTCTGAACATGTTTGAACATGTTTAACCCCTGATCCATTTAATACACTGCATTACCAGTTAATGTGGAGTGTGATCAGATTATCTCTGTTACGCGCTAAAGCAATAAATAGCGCACTAGAGGGAACAAAACAAGTAAAAGCAAAAAGCGTTTGCATGCATATTTTCAAATTTCCTTTGCTTTGGACGTTTGAATTTTCAATAGCATACGAAGTGGTAGCAATACAAAAGAGCATAAAGTCAAAATAGAAAATTTTGTATTTTGTTGGTGAAAATAGGTAAACTTGTACCATGTCCAATTATTTTCAAATCTCATAAAATGGCATCTTGAGGATAACATAATGTTTTTATCCATACCATAGCCACATTTTTGTTATCCGAAAGAAGAAAAATCCAACTTATACCTATTTTATTTGAGAAGGGCAACTTATACCTATTATGGATGAATAAAATACTCCCTATCTGTATGTTTTTTAATCTTAATAATTTTTGTTTTGATAAGTGGATTCAGCTTTAACATAGTACAGCTATTATTCATCAAGGACAAAGTTAACCCGTCTATACGTACAACTCCAAGGGAACAAACCTTGTAAAATGCACCAAATCCCTCATTCTTAAGCATAGTCCTCGTGACTTCTCCAGCTGATCCCTGCCCTAATTGGATTCTTACCTGCCATCATAAGAAACAAAATCCATAAATATAAATGAAACCCATCAAACTGAAGAACATAGAATTGAAACAGTAACTTCACAATGTAAATAAGCCTCAAATTTCAAGCTTTTCATGGCTAAAGCTTGTTCATTTACTACAAAAGCACCTCAAATTTGAAATTTGTAGTCACTCCGTTCAATCCAAAATGTTTCCGAAAATATTATCAATAGGAAAACAAAATCCGTAAATGTCAGGAAAATGACATTAGCTGTGGAAGTAGGGAAAACAAGTTCCATAATTAAGCGGCATTCGACGCTAATTGTCTCCTCCCCACTCCCAAAACACCCTACCCCAAACTCCCAAACCCGAACCTGCCCCCGACCCACCTCGTCCCCAAACCATCTCACCCCCTCCCACAGTGTTTGCATGAATTATATATAAATGCTCTTGCGACAATATTTTTGCTTAGTATTACCAAATACAAGAAAATAAGTAAGAAAATGCAAAAAACATTTTCCTTCGTACCAAACACACCCTTAGGTTCCAAAGATACCAAACTCAAAAGTGTAGACAAAAATCAAAATGAGAAGAAAATAAAAAGAGAATTCCACAATATTCATTTTGATCCAAAAAATTTGACCCCAAAACTACCCAAAACAAAACCAAGGAGTTACAAAAGAACAATCTTTACAAACAAGTGGAGTATATTTATAGAAAAAAATGAGGGGTTAACTTTTTTTTTTTAAGAGAGTACCTTGATCATATCAATGGGCTGAATAACGCAGGTGGCAAGCATACCAGAAGCACCTCCATTAGCGAATGGCTTTACAGTGGGCCAAACACTTGTGCTGCTCGATTTCGCCTTGTCTCCCATTTTTCTACGAATCTTGTTTGAGTGGTGAAGCTCTCGAGGGTTTTTACAGAATGAAGCTTTCCAAAACGTAGGTGAGAAGTATTTATAAGTAGCCAATAGCAGAGTTTTACTTTGTGTGACAGAGTCCACACAGCCACCAAATTCTCTTTTGACGCAAAATAAAAAAGAGAAAAAGAAGAAGAAAAAACAAATTCCTCCTGGCCTCTCACGAGGTGGTGGTGTGAGTGTGTGATTACCTTAATTTGTTGCTTCGAATTTGACCCTTGATTTTGACAAAATTACACCTTTTTTTCAATACACGCAAATTTGTTTAAAGTCTAACATTTCTATTTGTACAGGATAGATAGAAATCTTTTGCTTCATTCTTGGCAGAATATCTTATTAATTCAGAGCATACCTAAATTTTTTACTACTTCTTATACTCGGTTATTTAGCAATCTTGATTTCCTGAGCAATCTCACCTAATAGAAGTGAGAGCAGCGTGGTCTTTAAAGTAAAATATATTTTTTATATTTTTAATATCATTAGCTTTTGAAAAATCTTTTTCAGGCCCAAATTTACACATAAAAATAAAAACAAAAAGCTGACTCAATATCTGTTATTTAAGCAAAAACATTTATTTGATTAGTAATAATGGAGTTTGCTGATGAAGCAAAAAGAAAAAAAAGGTGGATATGATTAAAAAAAAAAAAAAAAAAGTTGACTTGCTGCAGAAAGAAAGGCATTTTGCCTTTGCTTTACATATAGTAGTACTCCACTTATTAAATTAATAGTGGTTGACTAATTGACCTGCCAAAAGGCAAACTAGTATTTGACTCTCCAAAATTCAGCTTTTGTGGCGTGGAGGCTGGGTGGGCGAATATATATATTATTCTTCCTATCAGCATTTTAAAAGAATTGAGCCGTTTTAGGTATGCCTTAGCGAGCAGTAAGTTTCATGAGTATTTAATTTTTAATTCTTATAAAATAATATAATTATAGTAAATATTTTTAAATAGGTAAAATTATATAAAAATTGAAGAAAATTATAAATAAGTAAAAAATATGTATAGATGTGCTTCATCCCCACTAAGAACTAATCAAAATAATTCATTATACCCTACTTATAAGTACAAGTAACTTGAGTTGAAAAAAATAAACTTTTTTATATGGAGTAACAAAAAAGATGATTAACCTGTAATTTGAACTTTGAACTTGCTGCTATAGAGGAAAATGGAATTTTCTTTTTATTTGCAAAAAAAAAAAAAAAAAAACAAATGCCTATTCATTGCTTTTGGGAGATAGCAACAGACTAGCGGCCAAGATAAAGAATAAGGAAAGACAATAAATTAGGACTCTAGCAATAAAAAAATGTATTGCCTTTTAAATTTGATATTTCAGTTCCGTTTTAAACAATTTGAGTAATTACAGTATAACGACTCGGCCGATCGTTTTGAGTTCTAGCACGTCGTTCGGCGGTTTGAGACCTTGAGTGGATTTACTTCATGTATTATCACTTGCACGTATGGTTGGTTTCGATTTTCGGGGAGTTCGGAGTTGATTTGGAAGGAAAATTCTCAATTCGAAAGCTTTAAGTTGAAAAAGTTGACCAAGTTTGACTTTTGAGTAAACGATATCGGGATTTGAAGGTTCCAATATGTTCGTATGATGATTTTGTACTTGGGCGTATGTTCGGGTTGAGTATCAGATTGCCCGAGAACGTTTCAGCGCTTAATGTGGAAAGTTGGCATTTTGAGGGTTTTAGAATTTCCTAAATTTGATTTGAGGTGGACTTTGGTGTTATCGATGTACGTTTGGGAGGATTCCGAGCCTTGGAGTAGGTTCGTATTGTGATTCATGATTTGTACATAAAATTTTGCGTCATTATGGAATGTTTAAGTATGATTCGGATGTGTTCGGAGAAGTTTGGATGTTTGAAAGTTAAAAGAAGAATTTCGATCGTCGATTCATAGTTTTGATATTATTCGTGGCGTTTCAAGCCTTTGGATAAGTTTGGATAAGGTATTGGAACTAGTTAGTATGATTGGGCGGGGTCATGGAGGCTTCAGGTGTGTTTCAGACCATTTTTCCTTTATTTTGCACCTGTAGGTGCTAGTGTCTGGTGTTGTTCTTCGCGAACGCGAAGGGATTCACGTGTTTGCGAAGAAGGATTTTGGCTGTTGGAATTTTTGTGCTTCGCGTTTGTGACTGCTGTCTCGCGTTCACGAACTTTTGGATGGCAATGCTACGCATTCGCGATGTCAGCTTCGCTTTCGTGCTGAAGAAGCTAGCCTGGGGGATTTGGCCTTCGCGTCCGCGATGGCGTGGACGCATTCGCGGTAGGGAAGCCTGCTGAAGCATCGCATTCGCGAGACTATTCTTGCATTCGCAAAGAAAGTTTTGGGTCCAGAGTTGGTTGAGTTTCGCGAATGCGAGGGTAGTGCCATGTTCACGATAAAGGGTCGTCTCGAAGTGTATAAGTTTGGAAAGTCGGATTTTGGGTTATTTTATCTCAATTCTTCAATGAAGTCGAGCTTGGGGCGATTTTGAAGTGCCATTCCATTATCCATCGTGTGGTAAGTGAATTCATACATATTGTGAGCTAAATACATGAGTTATATATGGATTTAAACATGAAAATTTGTAGAAATTTGTGAAATTTTTGAAGAAAACCTAGAAATTGATTATTTTGTTTACCACAAAATTGGACATGAAGTTAGGAATAAATTATATATTTGAGTTCGTGGCGCTAGGGGTAATATTTTTCTTCAGAAATTTTCAGAATCAGGGTACGTGGACCCGAGAGTTGACTTTGTTGACTTTTCGAACTGATTTGGGAATTGTTATAAATTGATTAATTATGAGTGTTGGAGTATATTTTTTATTGGTTTGTACGTTGTTTGACTTGTTCGGATCGATGGGCATCGGTTTGAGGTGTTAGAGAGGCATTGGAGCCGGTTGTGGAACTTCGGAGCGAGCTAAGTCTCATGTCTAACCTTGTGAGGAGGAAATTACCCCGTAGATATTAAATTGTTATGTGCTACTAGTTGCGAGTGTTATGTACGCACGAGATGACGAGAGTCCGTACGCAGCTAAAAATATGTTTATGTCCGGTAGACTTAGGAGTTTATCATGTAATGTTTGAATTATTTGAACTCAATTTGCTAGTTTAAATCACTTGAATTTATAATTAAAATTTGATTTGGGAATATGTTAGGCCGAGATTTATCACCTTGAGTTTTTTGGTGAGATATTTGATAGACGGTAAAAATCATGTTTACTTTATGCTCCTGTACTTGTGTTGCAAACACGCGGCCCGTAATGTAATAAGTTCCTTCCTTTCCTGTGGATCAGGCCGAACGCCTCAAAAATATTTTGAGATGCATCTATGGTTCGCGCCGGTCAACCCTCGGCAGTGTACACACTATTCTAGATCGGGTCGTACGACCTCGGCATAACTCGTGCGCAATATCTCTAGGAGTCAGAGTATTCATGAGATTTTCTTTAATTGAAGCCTGACATGTATATGATAATCCTTGTGTGTTGGAGATAGAACTTGATATTTCTTATCTGTTGAGATAATATACGAGATTTTGAGAAATTCACATTGTCACAAATGTTGGAGGATTTTTGCTAGTTACCGATCTTACCTTATTGTTACTGTTCTGTTTCATATCTGTTTATATTTTATTATATTAATTTATTGGACCACTAGTAAATGTCGATGTCGACCCCTCGTCACTACTTCTCCGGGATTAGGCTAGATATTTACTAGATACACGTTGATTTACGTACCCATGCTACTCTTTTGTACTAATTGTGCAGGATCTGACATGCTCATTAGTGGTCATCTTGGCGCGTAGGTGCAACTGCTTAGGGGGCTTTATGGTGAGCTGCATTCCATGCTATGTACCACAGCACACAGAGTCTCCATCATATTTATTTACTTTATCATATTTATTTTATATTCTAGACATATGTTGTATTATCTTAGTAGATGCCCATGTACTTGTGACACCGGATTTTGGGGAGCTCTAGTAGATGATTATAGCTTATGCATAATATTATCACCACCTCATTTCTTTTATGTTCCATTTATGCTTTATATCACCATGGGTTTTTTATACTAGCTTCTTTATTAATTAAAATTCAAAATTTCAAAAGTAATAAAATGAGAAATTAAATAGATACATCGGTGACGTTGGGCGCCATCACGACCTTTTATGGGTTTTGGACCGTGATAGCTTGGTATCAGAGTACTAGGTTTACTTAGGTCTCACGAGCCATGATCAAGTCTAATAGAGTTTTGCGGATCGGTACGAAGACGTCTGCACTTATCTTTGAGAGGCTACATGACTGTTAGGAGAATATCACTTCTTGATCCCTGGTCGTGCAGTTTGATTTCATTGAAGCTTATGTCTTCATTTTCTTCCTACTCATTTTTACGCGATTTCAAGCATTCAGACTCAGTTGGGCACCTGTAAGTTGTATAGATGTTGTAGATATGGTGAAGGATGTTTTTCCCTGCGTATTTGGGCGAGCAATTATCGTCATCTTGAGAAAGGGTGTTCTGTCATCTCAGCTCAGTGGTAGTGTTGTCTACGGTTCGAGGCTATGCATAATGTATTATGATGTTCATGTGTTGTTATCGCACAGTGCTAAAGTAAATGGTAGGGTGCTTAAATATGTGTCGTGGAAGCGAATGAATCGAGAGGAGGAATACTCAATTCATAGTTTAGAGGTTCGGTATTCAATTCCAGCAGAGGAAAGGCAATTAGACTATGGATGTTCAATCTCTAGTTGACGAAGTGGCGAGATCGGATATTTTCGAACTTTGTGGAATTCTTGGTTGTGATGAGGTGTCGTTGTCCTTGTTTGAATGCATTAAGGCTCGTTAGTATGATGGTTTTCTTTGGTTGCCTTTGGGGCAGGGTATTGTGAAATAGTACCTAAGAGGCAGTTATCAGAGATGGCAATGTGTGGCAGCTTCGGGGACGAATCAGTGTTTCCAGTATTGAGGGTTCGAGGAAGATGATATTAAAGAGGCTTAGAGTGGATGAAAATTTATTTATTCGAATGCTACGGATATAGATCATGACTTGGAGTGCCATGACCGGTGACGGATAATAATAAGGGACATGGATAGGTCTGCATTGCGTTGGGTGGATTGTTAGCAGGTCAAGTATGAGCAACAAAAGCCTAGTAGTTTACTTAAGGAGATGGTTTAACCGAAGTGGGAGTGGCAGAGTATCATATGGATTCTGTGGTAGGATAGCCATATGATTTGAGAAATTTTAGAACGATGTGGGGATCATGGTGGGCAAATGACTAAGTATATGAATTTCATTTGGGATAGTGGCTTTTATACTGAGAAAGTTTGAATATGACGGAAAGAAGTTTGCTTGGAATGAAGAGGGGTGTGAAAGCTTGATTATCATTTTGGGATGCAACATGACTTCTAGTTTTGGAACTTATTGTTGGACCATCAGTTGATGCTAATGGGAAATGAACGGACTCTTACAACTGGTGGACGAGCATGGGCTCAGGAGGGTTTACTGATTTCCTGGTAGTTGTAACCAGGGCAATGTCGTTGGAAGATATCGATATGGAATTACACATGTGGGCTATCTCTTGTGAGCAGGTTAGCGGTTGCATGATTTTTGATAAAGTTCCTACGAAGAGTTCTACTTTCTACCCGCGGAAGGCATTTACTACGATGTGAGCTTGGATCGCTTGAAGAAGATGGTACGACTGCGAGGAGGTCGACTGTGCGGTTGTGGCTGATAATTCATAATGTTTTATGAAAATTTTAACAAGATATTGTGAGAAATTTGGTGGATTAACGGTGCGAGATCATTGTAACTAAGAAGGAGGAGTTATTGTGGGTTCTGGATTTATGTGATTGTAGCTTAAAGCTAAGTGGGGGAGCCCATTATCTATGATTGGATCAAGTGGTTGTGCGCCTATGCAGTTTCTGGTCATCGGTACATTGGTGGATTAACTGTGACTAAGGGAAGGGAACATCGGGGTAACTCGAGCAAGGGATTTGATGGGCATATGTGTTATATTTTTGCCTTATTGGTTTATGTGAATGTTGGGGAATGACTCAAATTTCATACTTCTTGTGGATGTGATGTACAAGGAAAAGAATTCGTCTGGTTGCTTCTTTGGAAGTGTTCATGTGCTAACAGAGCATTAGAGTTTGGTTATATATTCGGGACCAGGTCAGAGTGGGTGACTCTCAATAATAGTTTTGGTGGGTTTAAGAATTTAAGTGCGAGGCCTAAGGATTTTTGGGTTTGTTATGTGGCTAAGGATTAGGTTTTGTAGCTGAGTGCGAAGGGTACTTGAGATAATTTCTATGTTATCATCGGGTATGCGGTGCAGTGCTAGAGAAACGGGAGAAACAATTTCAGATTAGCAGAAGGTCTTTCAGAGCGGGTGTATCCGTTGGAGGTACTATGAAGTTTATTATGAGGGTATAAAATGGCTTATGAACATTGAGACAACGTGGTCTTGTGATTTGGGCCACTCGGGATGAGTGTTATTTGAGGTCCGTTGTGTGTTTGCATAGATCAATTATTTCGAAGGCAAGCCAAGAGTAAATCAGAAGAAGTTGAGTCAGTTAGTAGTGGCTTGAATCAGCATAGTCTGGAAATGATCAGTTCCTTCGGTATTGTAAGGCTATACAGGTGGTTCGTGGCTGTACATGCGGGCTTGACAACCACCGTAATTTGATTGATTTGGAGGTATTTGATTCTGATGGCTTTTGTATGTGTAAATGGATCCCAGAAGAGTTATACGATTTAGACCGCGACTTGAAGTTTGCATGTTTTTTGCAGTTATGGGAATTTGGCTGCATGTTGCAATTGTTCTTCTGAAATGAGTTAAGTGAAAGGTTTCTAGCCGATGATGTGTTTATTCTACTGGTGGTTCAGGGGTTATGATGAAATTCTTGTACTCTCGCCTTGCAGCACGATAGGTGCAATGAGCGATATGGAAATAGGGAGGTGAGGATCAAGGTTACGGTTCGGTTTTGATAAGAATGTCATGAGCTCGGAGGAGCGGGGGAACATTTCTGATGTTCAGAGTATGATGGCGCTATTTTGTGTCGCTTGATATTGATGTTCTGTGGAAGAGGCATTGTGTATTGATTTACGGATTCTTGATTTGCATTGTCGTAATAGTATAGTTGGTAGCCACGGATGTGCAAATTTTGCTACATGGTGGGGGAGGTTTAGGAGTATCTCCCACGGGACGACTGTGCAAGTGTGACGTGTTAATCATTTAAATGGTACAGATTGAAATTAGGTTTGAAGATTCGGGTACTGTCGCTGATTGGAGAGTTTATGTCTAAGAAACGCTCTAGTCTTTTGGTTGTGGACTATGGAAGTTTGTTCCGGATTTGACAGTTGATAACTAGAATGATATCGATGCTAGAATGATAATTGTTGTTGTAAGCAAACTCGACCAAGGGCAAGAATCTATCCCACTGACCTCCGAAGTCAATGACACATGCTCTGAGCATATACTCCAGAATCTGAATTGTCCGCTCCGATTGCTCGTCGGTCTACGAATGAAAAGTTATGCTGAGCTCTACCCAGGTACCCAACTCGCTCTGAACTGCTCTCCAAAAGTGCGAAGTGAACTGAGGGCCTCTATCTGAAATGATGGAAACAAGCACACCATGCAACCGAACAATCTCCTGAATGTAAATCTGGGCCAATCTCTCTGAAGAATACGTAGTCATAACCGGAATAAAGTGTGTCGGCCTGGTCAACCTGTCGACAATGATCCAAACTCCATCAAACTTCCTCAAAGTCCGCGGCAACCCAACTACAAAGTCCATAGTAATGCGCTCCCATTTCCACTCAGGTATAACCATCTGCTGAAGTAGGCCACCTGGCCTTTGGTGCTCATACTTAACCTGCTGGAAATTTAGGCACCTCGCTACATACTCAACTATGTCTTTCTTCATCCGCCGTCACCAATAATGAGGCTCAGGTAGCGATACATCTTCGTAGCACCTAGATGAATAGAATACCGAGAATTGTGTGCCTCCTCTAGAATCTTCTCCCTCAAGCCATCAACATTAGGAATGCATAGGCGACCTTGGAGCGACAGAACACCATCCCCACCGATAGTCACCTCCTCGACACCACCTTGTAGTATCGTCTCTCAAAGAACCAACAAGTGCGGATCATCGTACTGAGGAACCTTGATCCGCTCAACAAATGAAGACTGAGCCACTACACATGCAAGAACTCGACTAATCTCAGAAATATCCAACCTCACAGGTCTGTTAGCTAAGGAATGAATGTCCAAAGACAATGGCCTCTCCTTCGCTAAAATGAATTCCAAACTCCCCATACTCTCTGCTTTTCTGCTCAAGGCATCCACAACCACATTCACCTTACCCAGATGATAAAGTATGGTAAAATCATAGTCCTTTAGTAACTCAAGCCACCTGCGCTGCCTCAAATTGAGATCCCTCTGCTTGAACAAATGCTGCAAGCTGCGATGATCGCTGTAAAACTCACAGGACACCCCATAAAAATAATGTCTCCAGATCTTAAGAGCATGAACTATCGCAACCAACTCCAAATCATGTACGTGATAATTCTTCTCGTGGGGCTTCAACTGAAGTAAAGCATGTATAATAACGCGCCCCTCCTGCATCAATACACAACCCAGGCCAACACATGAAGTGTTGCAATATACAGTATACATCCCCGAACTGGAAGGCAACACTAAAACTTGTGATGTAGTCAAAGTTGTCTTGAGATTTTGAAAGCTCGCCTCACAGTCGTCAGACCACCGGAACAGAGTCAAAGGTGTTGCAATAAATGAGAAACCCTCCACAAACCGACGATAATAGCCTGCTAACCCTAGAAAACTCCTGATCTCGGTCGTTGTGGTAGGTCGAGGCCACCTCTGTACTACCTCAATCTTTTTGGGATCTACCTTAATACCCTTGCCTTATACAACATGCCCCAATAATGCCATAGAATCTAACCAGAACTCGTACTTGGAGAACTTAGCATATAGCTTTTGTTCCTGCAAGGTCTGAAACACAACTCTCAAATGCTGCTCGTGCTCCTCCATGCTACGCGAGTATATCAATATGTCATCAATGAAGACAATGACAAAAAAATCAAGATACGACCTGAACACTCGGTTCATTAAATCCATAAATGTCGTCGGGGTGTTAGTCAAGATGAAGGACATCACAAAAAACTCATAGTGACCATATCTAGTTCGGAAGGCAGTCTTCGAAACATCCGAAGCATGAATCTTCAGCTGATGATACCCAGATCTCAAGTCGATCTTAGAGAACACCCTGACACCCAGAAACTGGTAAAAGAAATCATCAATACGCGGCAACGAGTACTTGTTCTTAATGGTAACTTTTTTCAACTGGCGGTAATCAATGCACATCCGCATAGTCCCATCCTTCTTCTTCACGAACAAAATCAGTGCACCCCAAGGCGACACACTCGCTTTGACGAACCTCATTACTAGCAACTCCTCAAGATGTTCCTTCAACTCTTTCGGAGCCATGCGGTACGGTGGAATAGAGATAGGCTGGGTACCTAGATCCAAATCAATATAGAAATTGATATCATGATCTGCGGACCTTGGGTCGCACCTGCGAAAAAACAATCACAAGTGCGGTCCTTGACTAGGCCGCCTCTCATTGATTCTGCAGACAGGCTCTCGCTTCTACGGACCCGCTTTTGCAGAAAGCCTATCGCACCTGTGACCCACGCCTGGCTGGCCTTCCTTTACATCTGCGGCCCAATCATCGCAGAAGCGAGTTCGCTCATGTAGAACTTCTTCGCTTTTGCGGACCACTGTCCACTCACTCCCAGGCCACTTTTGCGATCACAAGCTCGCTTCTGCGAGCTCGCACTTGCGGCCAAAATAATGCAGGTGCGAACGCACCAAATCAGAAGCACCAATAGTTTTCCCCCAAGTCTAATTCCGAGTCCGATTCCAATCTGTCTTGCACCCGGGGCCCCCGGGATCCCATCCAATTACACTCACACATATAACAACATAATACGGACCCGCTCGCATGATCAAAATACCAAAATAACATCTAGAAATATGAATCGGATGGCAAAACGCATGAATCAAATTATGAAACTCAAAAATTTCTAAAACCACTTTCGCGCGTCCAATTCCTGCCAAATCAACTCGGAATGACGCCAAAGTTCGTGTGTAAGTCATAAACCACCATATAGAACTATTTCCGAGCTAGAAATCTCAAACAAACCTCGATAACACCAAAGTTTACTCCAAACCAAACTTAAAGAACTTGGAAAACCTTCAATGCGCCAACTTTCAATATTAAGCACCGAAACGCTCCCGGATCATCCGAAACCCGATCCGAACATACGCCCAAGTCAAAAACCATCATACGAACCTATTGGGACCATCAAATCCCGGTTCTGAGGTCATTTACTAAAAATATTGACTCAAGTTAAATTTAACAATTATCGGCTACTATTAAGGAACTAAGTATTCCTATTTCAACCCGAACCCTTCCAAACCCGAACTAACCATCCCCGCAGGTCATAAAATAGTAAAAACACATACTAATTAGGGGAACAAGGATCTAGAAAGCAAAACGACCGGTCGGGTCATTACATACTTATTGGGTAAGATTTGATTTACGTACTCATGCTACACTTCTGCACTAATTGTGCATAATCTAACAGGTTCATTTAGTGGTCATCTTGGCACGTAGGCATAGCTGCTGAGAGGACTTTATGATGAGCTGCATTCCATGCTATGTGCTGCAACACACTAAGTCTCCATCATATTTATTTACTTTATCATGTCTATTTTATATTTCAGACAGATGTTGTATTATTATTGTACTTCTTAGTTGATTCTCCTGTACTTGTGACACCGGATTTTGGGAAGCTCTAGTAGATGATTAAGGCTTATGCCTAATATTATCACTACCTCATTTCTTTTATGTTCCATTTATGCTTTACATCACCATGGTTGTTTTCATACTAGCTTTTTTATTAATTAAGATTTAAGATTTCAAAAGTAATAAAATGAGCAATTAAATAGATAGTTCACTGTTGGCTTGCCTAATGATAATGTTGGGTGCCATCATGACCTTTTATGGGTTTTGGGGCATGACATACCAACTGACTTTTGAGAATTTACGTATTATATGAAGCACTTATTCAGAAAAATTTATTTTAATTTGAAAATTTCTCTTGGGCTTACGCATGACTGCAAGAACGTGTATCAACGCTCGGGCGTACATATCGAATTACTGGGCGTATACCTCTTGAGACTATCTCCCTCCACTATCTCCCTCCCGAAAACTCCTTGTAAGACAGTGCTTCCAACTTATTAGCGACTATTATTTTATGTATATTGTACTGGAAGTAAATTCGAAGGATGCTAATGAGAATTCAGTCTTGAAATGCTTAATATAGTTTCTTACATATTTAAAACATTAATTATTATGACTTACAATACTTTCATACATCATTTAAATATATAGATATTATTTTTAAAAACTGAAAAAATATATTTATAATGAAAAATAAATACTTTGATCTTCGTACCTCAAACATTGCAGCATGAAATTAAATAGGGGAACTATTAATTAATCATGATTTATAGGGTGTTCAAAAAAAATTGATAAACCACACCAAAATATTTTAAATAAGAAAATAATGTAACGACCCAATGGGTCATTTTGCTTTATAGATCCCCGTCCACCTATTTAAGACTTTACATATGTGATTTTACTTTCTTATGACTTGGGGGATGGTTGGTTTTGTCTTGGAAGGGTTCAGGTTGAATTCACAAGACTTAGTTCCATAATAGAGGCCTAAGGTGGCCAAGTTTGACTTGACTCAAAATATCTAGTAAACGACCAAGGAACCGGGATTTGAAGGTTTCAATAGGTTCGTATGATGATTTTGGAATTGAGCGTATGTTCGGATCGAGTTTTGGGTGGGCCGGAAGCGTTTCAGTGCTTATTGTTGAAAGTTAGCATTTTGAAAGTTTTAGAATTCCCTAAGTTTGACTTGAAGTAAATTTTGGTGTTATCGATGTCCGTTTGTGATTATGAGCCTTGGAATACGTTTGTATTGTGATTTATGACTTGTGCATAAAATTTGACGTCATTCCGAGTTGTCTAAGTATGTTTGGTCGCGTTTGGAGTTGGTTGAAATGAGTTTGAAGCTTAGAAGTTGATTAAGGTGGTTTTGAGGTGCGATTCTTGGTTCCGGTATTGTTTTATGTGTTCCGAGGCTTTGAGTAAGTCTGTAGCATGTTTATGGACTGGTTGGTGCATTTGGACAGGGTCCCAGGTAGTTCGGGTGTGTTTCGGACCACCCGGAGCAAAGTTAAACTTGGCTGAAAATGCTGGTGTGCTTCGCGATCACGAAGAAGAAATTCTTGGGGGCAGCAGGCTACTCATCACGAACGCGAAGAAAGCTCTATGAACACGAGGGAGTAACTGTCTCTCCTTCGCGAACGTGGAGGTCTTGACGCGAATGCGAAGAAGGAAAAGGAGGTGGTAGGCAGAAAGGCATTTGGCCTTCGTGAACGCAACCTGGGAATCGCGAACACGGAAAGATGTGATTTTGGTTCATCGCGAATACGGCCGACTGGTCGCGAATGCGAAGGGTATTTTTGGTCAGTGGCAGAAGTTGCTCTTTGCGATCGCGATGGACCTTCCGCGATCGCGAAGAAGGAATCACTGGGCATACTTAATTTTTAATATGAGATTTGGCTCATATTCTCTCATTTTCACTTGGGTTGGCCGGTTTTGAGAGATCTTTTGAGAGAATTTTCATCAAGCATCATAAGGTAAGTGAATTCTACCCATTTTTTGAGTTAAATACATAGATTATGGGTAGATTTTAACATAGGAATTAGTGAAAATTGTGGGATTTGGTTGGAAACCTAGGGTTTGGTAAAAGTGGGATTTGACGACTAAATTAATTATGGAATTGGGAATAAGTTATAAATTTGAGTTTGTGAGGTCATGGGTAACATTTATCTTTGAAAATTTCCGGAATCCGGGCGCGTGGGCCCGAGGTTGACTTTTATGGACTTTTCGAATTTGGTTGGGAAATTAGCTTAATAGTTAAATTATGAATGTTTGAGCGTATATCGATTAGTTTATACGACTTTTTAATAGTTTCGGATTGCTTGGCGTCGTTTGGGGATTTCTAGTGAGGTTAAGAGCCGGATAGTGAACTTGAAAGCGGGATAAGTCTCTTGCCTAATCTTGTAAGAGAAAAGTATCTCCTTAGGTGAATTACTTGTTGTGTGCTACTTGTTGTGGGATCTACATACACACGAGGTGAAGAGAGTCCATATGTATCTATATTCATGTTATGTTGGGGTAGACTTAGATTCACATCATGCCTTAAATGTGTTATTTGTATTCACCTTGTATATTGATTTTCCTTAATTTATGACTCGGATGGAGGTTAGAATAAAATATTGACTGAGTCTCCTATTTTGGAAATTTATGGAATAATTGATGAACAATAAATCTGTGTCCTCTCAACTCGCATGTATTTTTGTGAGTGAAATAGTTTGTCCATTCTAATGGGATCAGACTATTCACCTCGGTAGTGTGGTAATATTATTCTCATGGGATCGGGCCGTTAGCCTCAGCAGTATGATAATATTATTCTCATGGGATCAGTACATTCGCCTCAACCGTATGGTAACACCACTCCTATGGGATCGATTCGTTGGCCTCCGCCTCGACAGTATGATAACACTCTCTTATGGGATCGGGCCGTTCACCTTGACAGTATTGTGTATCACTATTCCTATGGGATCGGGCCGTTCGCCTTGACAGACTCGTGCTTAATACTTGAGACTTGATTTGGATTTTTATATCACTTGAGTTCATGCCTTCGAGGCCGGTTATGACATTTTAGTGACTTTATATTTATCCATGTTTGGAGATTTGTTTGACCACTAGTAAGTGTCAAGTCGACCCCTCGTTACTGTACTTCCTCAAGGTTAGACTAGATACTTACTAAGTACGCGTTATTTTACATACTCACGCTATACTTTTGCACTGATTGTGCAGGTACCGAGACAGGTACTTCCAGTGGTCACACGGGCACTTAGACGCACTTTCACGGAGACTTAGTGGTGAGCTGCTTGCCTTGCTTCGATCTGCAGCACTGGAGTTTCCCTCTGCCTTATTTATTATTTTTGTCTATTTTACTTCAGACAATAGCTGTAGTTGTAACGACCCGACCGGTCGTTTTAGCTTATAGATCCCCGTTCCCAGAAATAAGACTCTCTGTATATGCTTTTATTATTTTATGATATGCGGGGATGGTTAGTTTGGGATTTGGAAGGATTCGGGTTGAAATCGGAACACTTTCCTTAAGGTTGGCAAAAATGGCTAAGTTTGACTTTGGTCAAAATTTTTAGTAAACAAACACGGAATCGAGATTTGACGGTTCTAATAGGTTCGTATGGTGATTTCATACTTGGGCGTATGTTCGGATCGGGTTTTTGATGACACGAGAGCGTTTTGGTGCTTAATATTGATAGTTGGCATCTTGAAGGTTTAAAAGTTTTTTAAATTTCGTTTGAAGTAGGATTTGGTGTTATCGGGGTTCCATTGGGATTCTGAGACCTGGAATAGTTCCGTATGGTGATTTAAGACTTGCACGCAAAATTTGGTGTCATTCCGACTAGTCTAGGTATGTTTCGGCGCGTGAGGAGTAAGTTGGAAGAACTTGAAGTTCATTAGTTGATTCAATTTGGTTTGGGGTGTGATTCTTAGTTTTGATATTGTTTTATGTGTTTCGAGGGTGCGATCGAGTACGTTTTATGATTTCGAACTTGTTGGTATGTTGGGATGGGGCCTTTGGGCCCCGGATACCATTCGGACGATGCGCGAAAGCCTTTTTGGCTTTGGCTAATCAGCTGAAGCTCTCAGCTTCTGGTGCAATCGCACCTGCGGAGGGCCAGCCGCAAGTGCAAGCTCGTAGAAGCGAGTCAAGGACCGTAGAAACTGACCAATGTGGGTTGCCCAGTGATCGCAAAAGTGGGGCAGGTACCGCACCTTCGGAAGCGCATGTGCGAAGAAAGCCATCACAGAAGTAGGATGGGGACGCAGGTGCAACGCACTCACCGCAAAAGCGAGCTGCTGGTCGCATAAGCGAGGGAGCCAGCTTAGGGGTAGACCACATTTGCGAGTCCCTCTCCGCAGATACAGAGCCACATATGCGGCTATGGAGGCGAGAAATCATTGAAGGCAGTGAGGTTCTTTAAAGACGGACTTAGGCCATGTTTTGTTCATTTATTTCACTTCTTGGGGCGATTTTGGAGCTTCTTGAGAGGGGTATTCACTTAGCAACTTGAAGGTTAGTAATATTTACCTAATGTAAGTTAAATACATAGATTATGGGTAGATGTTAACTTGTAAATTTGTGAAAATTATGGGTTTAGATGAAAAATCTAGGTTTTGATAAAAATGGGATTTAACCACGAAAATGGTTATGGAATTGAGTGAAAATTATATATTTGAGTTTGTGAGGTTATGATTAACATTTATCTTCGAATATTTCCAAGAATCTTGGCACGTGGGCCCGGGGTAAATTTTAGGAATCTTTCAATTGGGGTTGGGTAATCACTCTAATAGTTAAATTATGAACTTTTGAACATGTACTAATTAATTTATATAACATTTGACTAGTTTTGGGGTCGTTTGGCAACGAGTTGAGGATTTAAAGCATATTTGTGGTGGATCGGGAGGGAGCTTGAGAACGAGGTAAGTCTCTTGCCTAACCTTGTAAGGGGGAAACTCATCCCCTTAGGTGTATTTTTGTTATGAGTTATATGTGTGGGGAGCTACGTACGCACTAGGTGACGAGAGTCCGTGCGTAGCTATATTCTATGTGAGGTTTGGGTAGCCTTAGGCTTACACCATATTTTGTTTGCACTACTATGTTGGTTATGCACATTAACTGCTTTGAAATGAGCTGAGATTAAGGACTTTAATATTTAAAGTCTCTAGTTGGATTTCTTATGTTTGGGAAGAATTGTAGAATTTTATAATGACTCTGATAGTTCTATGTTCACCTGCGTCGTAAGTATTTCTGCGAGCAAGATAAATTTCCTCTACTCTCATGGGAGCGGGTCGTTCGCCTCGGCAGATTAATAGATGCATCTATGGTTCATGTCGTTCGACCCTCGGCAATGCACAATATATTTCTGGATCGGGCCGTATGACCTCGACATAAATTGTGCGTGAGGATACTTGGAGACTAATTTTACCTCATATTAATTGGCTTTAGAGGTTATAATTAATTAAATGATAGGAATTGACTCAGAATTTATTGTTAGTGAAATAATAATTATTCTCTGCTTGTTACTGAGTTGTATTAATTATTTTACATAATCCATGCTTAATTATAATTCCTGCATTTTATTGTTAGCCCATAGTAAGTGTCAAAGTCGACCCCTCGTCACTACTTCTTTGAGGTTAGACTTGATACTTACTGGGTACATATTATTTATGTACTCACGCTACACTTCTGCACTAACCATACAGAATCTGAGATAGGTGTATCTGGTAGTCACCCCGATGCGCACCCTCGCTACCCGGAGGCCTAGTGGTGAGCTGCTTTCCTGAGCCGTTCCGCAGCATCCTAGAGTCTCTCCTTTACTTTCATTCCTGTCTATTTTTATTTCAGACAGTAGCTAAAGTTTTGTATAATCTATTAGTGCTCATACACTTGTGACACCAGGTCTGGGCACACACTTGTAGACTTGTGGTTTTGGATTATTTCTATGGTTATGATTGCACTCAGCTGCCCTCGTTTTATTTATTTTAAACCTGTTGTTCCTTAAATCTTTTAAATTAAGGAAAGTTTAATTACTTGAAAATCTATTAAAAGGTGAAATAACATAGTTAGTTCGCTGTTGGCTTGCCTTACGGCGGCGTTGGGCACCATCACGACCTATAAGAGAATTGGGTCGTGACAACATGGTATTAGAGCACTAGGTTCACATAGGTCTCACAAGTTCTGAGCAGGCCTAATAGAGTCTTACGGATTGGTGCAGAGACGTTCGTACTTATCTTCGAGAGGCTATAGGGTGTTTGGAAACTACTCTTTCTTCATCTCCTATCATGCAGTTGATGTGATACTAAGTATCTTTCTATTATTCTCTCATAGATGGTGTGAACGTGTGCAACTGATGTTCTAGATCAGGGTTGAGCTACTCCCCCTATTGCTAGAGGTCAAGGCAGAGGCTGAGGGAGGGCTCCATCCCGTGGTAGGGGACGAGGACATCCCATAGTTGCTCCAGCTATGCCACTAGTGGATCCAGTAGAGTATCCTATTATTGAGGAGCACAACGAGGTTCCTGCAGCAGAGCCAACCCCGGTGGATTTCATATCCGAACCGGGATTTCAGGAGGTCATGGGTCGTATGTTGCAGTTCATGAATTCTATGACTCAAGCTGGTATATTCCCAGCAGACCCAGCCACATCTCAGGTGGGAGGGGGAACACAGACCCCTACCACTCAGGCTCTAGGGCATGCATCTGCCATATATCAGACCTCGGGTGCACTACCCATGGGCGGAGCTCAGCCAGTTGCAGCAGCTATACCTGAGCCCATACCAGCTACAGTCGATGATCCGCGTAGACTATTAGACAGATGGACCAGGTTACAACCTCATGTCTATGAAGGTGAGCAACGCGAGGACCCCCAAGACCTTTTTGATCGGTGCAGGGATAGAATGCATAACATGAGGATATTGGAGTCCCATGGGGTGGACTTTACTACCTTTCAGCTGGAAGGCAGGGCCCGTCGATGGTGGCAGTCCTATCTTCTTGGCAGACCAGCAGGTTCTCCTCCCATGAATTGGGATCAGTTTCCACGCCTCTTCTTGGTCAAAAATATTCCACCATCTTAGAGGGAAGAGTTGTGATTTCAGTTTGAGCAGCTCCAGCAGGGCCAAATGTCAGTGACCGACTATGAGGCGAGATTCTCTGAGTTGTCTCCCCATGCACTTATGATACTTCTGACAGATGCAGAGAGAGTTCAGAGGTTTGTTGAAGGGTTGCACTATGTTAGCCAAGACACTATGTCCCGAGAGGTTGAGATGGGGACTTCTTACGAGCTGGTTGTAGAGTTAGCTCGGAGGATTAAAGGTGCACGCCAGCGTGGTCAAGAGCAGGCTATGAGGGATAAGCGGTTTCGGTATTCTGGGGAGTTCAGTGGTGCCCCATCTGGGGGAAAAGGTCAGTTCGTGAGGGGTCAGTCTAGCAGGCCCACATATCCAGCACTGCTGCCTCCTCGGGGTGCTCCAATGCGGCCCTACTTCAGTGCCATGCCAGAGAGTTCCTACCGACCGCCAACTATTCAGGGTTCCTCCAGTGGGTATTCAGGACATCAGGGTCAGACTTTTGGTCAGCAGTCCTCCATTCCGAGGGGTTGTTACGAGTGCTAGGATCCTGGCCACATGAAGAGGTTTTATCCCAGACTTCGGGGCAAGGAAGTACAATAGGGTCACCAACCCATGATTTCAGCACCAGCTGCCGCACCAGCCATCTGGCCACCCAAAGGCGAAGGGCATGTGGGTAGGGGTTCTTCTAGAGGTTGAGGTCAGACATGTGGAAGCCAAGCAGGTGGCGCTCTAGCTAGATTCTATGCTTTTCCGACCAGACCAGATGCAGTGGCCTCAGATGCCATGATTACAAGTATTATTTCTGTCTACGGTAGGGATGCTTTAGTATTATTTGTTCCAGGGTCTACATATTCATATGTCTCGTCTCTATTTGCTTATTTAATGGGTGTTTCTCGTGTGTCCCTGGGTGCTCCTATGTATGTGTCCACTCCTGTGGGCGATTCTGTTGTTATGGGTCGGATCTGTCGGTCCTGTGTTGTTACATTCTGTGGTTATGAGACTAGAGCGGATATTTTATTGCTTGATATGACCGACTTTGAGGTCATCCCGGGCATGGACTGGTTGTCTCCATATCACACCATCCTTGATTGCCATGCCAAGACTGTTACCTTGGAGATGCTAGAGTTGCCTAGATTGGAGTGGAAGGGCTCGTCTTTTAGTGCATCTAGTCGGGTTATCCCTTTTATGAAGGCTCGACACATGGTCGAGAAGGGTTATTTGGCTTATCTGGACCATGTTCGGGATACTACTGTAGAGATCCGGCGATTGATTCAGTGTCCGTAGTCCGGGAGTTTGCCGATGTGTTTGATTTTGATCTTCCAGGCATGCAACCATATCGTGATATTGATTTCTGTATTGATTTGGCTCCGGGTACCGAGCCTAAATCTATCCCACCATACCGTATGGCTCTGAAAGAGTTAAAGGAACAACTTGAGGAGTTGCTAGCAAAGGGGTTTGTCAGACCGAGTGTATCGTCGTAGGGTGCACCGGTGTTATTTTTGAAGAAGAAATATGGAACTATGCGGATGTGCATTGATTACCGCCAGTTGAACAAAGTCACCATTAAGAACAAATACATGTTGCTGCGTATTGATGATTTCTTTGACCAGTTACAGGGTGCCAAAGTGTTCTCTAAGATCGAATTGAGATCGGGGTACCATCAGTTGAAGATTCAGGATTAGAATGTTCTGAAGACTGCTTTCCAGACTAGATATGGCCATTATGAGTTTCTAGTGATGTTATTCGATTTGACTAAAGCCCCAATGACGTTCATGGATTTGATAATCTGGGTGTTCAGGCCATATATTGATTCGTTTGTCATTGTCTTCATTGATGACATTTTGATCTACTCGCGCAACATGGAGGAGCACGAGCGGCATTTGAGAGTGGTGCTTCGGACCTTGCGGGAATAGAAGCTATATGCTAAGTTCTCCAAGTGTGAGTTTTGGCTAGATTCTGTAGCATTCTTGGGACATGTTGTATCGGGAGAGGGTATTAAGGTTGATCCCAAAATGATCGAGGTAGTTAAGAGTTGGCCTCGTCCTACCACAACGACTGAGATTAGGAGTTTTTTGGGGTTAGCTGGTTATTATTGTCGGTTTGTGGAGGGTTTCTTATCTATTGTAGCACCTTTGACTAGGTTAACCCAGAAGGGTGCTCCGTTCCGATGGTCCGATGATTGTGAGGTGAGCTTTCAGAAGCTCAAGGCTGCATTGACTTTAGCACCGGTATTAGTGTTGCCTTCCGGTTCAGGGATGTATACTGTGTATTGCGACGCTTCATGCATTGGTTTGGGATGTGTATTGATGCATGAGGGGCAAGTTATTGCATATGCTTCATGTCAGCTAAAACCCCATGAGATGAATTACCCTGTACATGATTTGGAGTTAGTCGCAATTGTTCATGCTCTTAAGATTTGGAGACATTATCTTTATGTGGTGTCATGTGAGGTTTACAACGATCATCGTAGCTTGCAGCATTTGTTCAAGCAGAGGGATCTCAATTTAAGGCAGCGCATATGGCTTGAGTCACTAAAAGACTATGATATCACCATCCTTTATCATCCGGGCAAGGCGAATGTAGTTGTGGATGCCTTAAGCAGAAAGGCGGAGAATGTGGGTAGCTTGGTATTCATTTCAGCTGTGGAGAGGCCATTGGCTTTGGATATTTTGTCCTTGGCCAACAGACTTGTGAGGTTGGATATTTCAGAGCCTAGTCAAGTTCTTGCATGTGTCGTTGCCCAGTCTTCACTATTGGAGCAGATCAAGGCTCATCAGTT
The DNA here is from genome assembly GCF_000390325.3 of Nicotiana tomentosiformis. Lineage (NCBI taxonomy): Eukaryota > Viridiplantae > Streptophyta > Magnoliopsida > Solanales > Solanaceae > Nicotiana > Nicotiana tomentosiformis. The sequence goes on along the minus strand of NC_090812.1, from coordinate 143,758,043 downwards.
TGATGATCCACACTTGTTGGCTCTCGGAGATACAATACTATAGGGTGGTGCCAAAGAGGTTACTATCGGCGAGGATGGTGTTCTACGACTCCAGGGTCGTCTATGTATTCCTAATGTTGATGGGCTGAAGGAGATGATTCTAGAGAAGGCACATAATTCTTCGTATTCTATTCATCCAGGTGCTACAAAGATGTATCGCGACTTGAGGCAACATTATTGGTGGCGAAGAATGAAGAAGGACATAGTTGAGTATGTTATGAGGTGTCTAATTTTCCAGCAGGTTAAGTATGAGCATCAGAAGCCAGATGGCCTACTCCAGCAGATGACTATACCTGAGTGAAAATGGGAGCGCATTACTATGGATTTCGTAGTTGGGTTGCCGCGGACCTTGCGGAAGTTTGATGCAGTTTGGGTCATTATCAACAGGTTGACCAAGTCGGCACACTTCATTCCGGTTATGACCACGTATTCTTCAGAGAGGCTGGCCTAGATTTATATTCAGGATATTGTTAGGTTGTATGGTATGCCAATTTCCATCATATCAGATAGAGGCCCTCAGTTTACTTCGCATTTCTGGAGAGCAGTACAGAGTGAGTTAGGGACCCGAGTAGATCTCAGCACATCCTTTCATCCGCAGACCGATGGGCAGTCATAGCGGACAATTCAGATCTTGGAGGACATGCTCAGAGCATGTGTGATTGACTTTGGAGGGCAGTGGATTCTTGCCTTTGGCTGAGTTTTCTTACAACAACAGTTATCACTCCAGCATTGAGATGGCTCCATTTGAGGCTTTATATGGTCGGCGATGTCGTTCACCCATCGGATGGTTTGAGCCCGGTGAGGCTAAGGTATATGGTACTGATTTGGTGAAGGATGCCACGGAAAAGGTAAATTTGATTCAGGAGCGACTTCGCACAGCACAGTCCAGATAGAAGAGTTACGCGTATCAGAAGGTGCATAACTTATCATTTATGGTGGGAGAGAAGGTTCTCTTGAAAGTCTCACCGATGAAGGGAATCATGAGGTCTGGGAAGAAGGACAAGTTGAGCCCAAGGTTTATAGGCCCATTTGAGGTGTTGAGACGAGTTGGGGAGGTTTCTTATGAGCTTGTTTTGCCTCCCAGTCTATCGGAAGTTCATCTAATTTTCTACGTGTCTATGCTCCGGAGGTATCATGTTGACAGGTCGTACATATTAGACTTCAGCATGGTTCAGCTAGATGAGAGTCTGGGTTACGAGGGGGAGCCAGTTGCCATTGTTGATAGACAGGTTTGCCAGTTGAGGTCCAAGAAGATTTCTATAGTAAGGGTTTAGTGGAGGGGCCAACCAGTCCAGGAGGCGACTTGGGAGACCGAGGAGGACATGCGGAGTAGATATCCACACTTGTTCAGCACTCTAGGTATGATTCTAGACCCATTCGAGGACGAATGTTTGTTTAAGAAGTGGAGAATGTAATGACCAACATGTTGTTTTGGCTTATAGATCCATGTTCCCCTAAATAAGACTCCCCATATGTGCTTTTACTGTTATATAACGTGCGGGGATGATTAGTTCGGGATTTGGAAGGGTTCGGGTTGAAATCATAACACTTGGTTCCTTAAGGTTGGCAAAAAGAGCTAAGTTTGACTTTGGTCAATATTTTTAGTAAACGACCTCAGAATCGGGATTTGATGGTTCCAATAGATTTGTATGGTAATTTCGAACTTGGGAATATGTTTGGATCGGGTTTTGGATGACCCGGGAGCATTTCGGCGCTTAATATTGATAGTTGGCATCTTGAAGGTTTTAAAGTTCTTTAAATTTGGTTTGAAGTAGGATTTGGTGTTATCAAGTTCCAATTGGGATTCCGAGACCGGGAATAGTTTTGTATGGTGATTTCAGACTTGCACGCAAAATTTGGTGTCATTCCGAGTAGTCTAGGTATGTTTCGGCGCATTCAGAGTAAGTTAGAAGAACTTGAAGTTCATAAGTTGATTCAATTTTGTTTGATTCTTAGTTTTGATGTAGTTTTATGCATTCCGAGGGTGAGAGCGAGTCTGTTTTATGATTTCGAACTTGTTGGTATGTTCGGACGGGGCCTCGTGGGCCTCGGATTTCATTCGGACGATGCGCGGAAGCCTTTTTGGCTTTGGCTAATCAGCTGAAGCTCTCAGCTTCTGGTGCAACCGCACCTGCGGAGGGCCAGCCGCAGGTGCGAGCTCGCAGAAGCGAGCCAAGGACCGAAGAAGATGCCCAATGTGGGCTGCCCAGTGACTGCAGAAGTGGGGCAGGTACCGCACCTGCAGAGGTGCATGTGCGAACAAAGCCATCGCAGAAGCGGGATGGGGATGCAGGTGCGACGCACTCACCGCAGAAGCAAGCCGCTGGTCGTAGAAGCGAGGGAGCCAACTGAGGGGAAGACCGCATCTGCGAGTCCCTTTCCGCATATGCGGAGCCACATATGCGGCTATGGAGCAACAAAAGCGAAATCACTGAAGGCAGCGAGGTCGTTCAAATACGGACTTAGGCCATGTTTTGTTCATTTATTTCACTTCTTGGGGAGAGTTTGGATCTTCTTGAGAGGGGTATTCACCTAGAAACTTGAAGGTAAGTAATCTATACCTAATGTAAGTTAAATACATAGATTATGGGTAGATTTTAATATGTAAATATGTGAAAATTATGGGTTTAGATGAACAACCTAGGTTTTGATAAGAATGGAATTTAACCACGAAAATGGTTATGGAATTGAGTAAAAATTATATATTTGAGTTCGTGAGGTTATGGGTAACATTTATCTTCGAACAATTCCGAAGTCCTGGCACGTGGGCCCAGGAGTGAATTTTAGGAATCTTTTAATTGGGGTTGGGTAATCACTCTAATAGTTAAATTATGAACTTTTGAACATGTATTGATTAATTTATATAACATTTGACTAGTTTCGGGTCGTTTGGCAATGAGTTCAGTATTTAAAGCATATTTGTGGATCGGGAGGGAGCTTGAGAACGAGGTAAGTCTCTTGCCTAACCTTGTAAGGGGGAAACTCATCCCCTTAGGTGTATTTTTGTTGTGATTTATATGTGTGGGGAGCTATGTACGCACTAGGTGACGAGAGTCCGTGCGTAGCTATATTCTATGTGAGGTTTGGGTAGCCTTAGGCTTACACCGTATTTTGTTTGCACTACTATGTTGGTTATGCACATTAACTGCTTTGAAATGAGCTGAAATTAAGGACTTTATTATTTAAAGTCTCTAGTTGGATTTCTTATGTTTGGGAAGAATTGAAGAATTTTATAATGACTCTGATAGTTCTATGTTCACCCACGTCGTAAGTATTTCTGCGAGTGAGGTAAATTTCCTCTACTCTCATGGGAGCGGGACGTTCGCCTCGGCAGGTTTATAGATGAATCTATGGTTCGTGTCATTCGACCCTCGGCAGTGCACAATATATTTCTAGATCGAGTCGTACGACCTTGGCATAAGTCGTGCGTGATGATACTCGGAGTCTAATTTTACTTGATATAAATTGATGGCTTGAGAGGTTATAATTAATTAAATGACAGGAATTGACTCGAAATTTGTTGATAGTGAAAGAATTATTATTCTCTGCTTGTTACTGAGTTGTATTAATTGTTTTACATAATCCATGCTTAATTATAATTCCTGCATTTTATTGTTAGCCCATAGTAAGTGTCAAAGTCGACCCCTCGTCACTACTTCTTCGAGGTTAGACTTGATACTTACTGGGTACATGTTGTTTATGTACTCACGCTACACTTCTGCACTAACCATGCAGGTTCTGAGATAGGTGCATCTGGTAGTCACCCCGATGCGCACCCTCGCTACCCGGAGGCCTAGTGGTGAGCTGCTTTCCTGAGCCGTTCCACAGCATCCTAGAGTCTCTCCTTTATTTTGATTCCTGTCTATTTTTATTTCAGACATTAGCTAGAGTTTTGTATAATCTATTAGTGATCATATACTTGTGACACCAGGTCTGGGCACACACCAGTAAACTTGTGATTTTGGATTATTTCTATGGTTATAATTGCACTCAGTTGCTCTCGTTTTATTTATTTTAAACCTGTTATTTCTTAAATCTTTTAAATTAAGGAAAGTTTAATTACTTGAAAATCTATTAAAAGGTAAAATCACGTAGTTAGTTCGTTGTTGGCTTGCCTAGTGGCGGCGCTGGGCGTCATCACGACTTATGAGAGAATTAGGTCGTGGCAGTAGTAGTTTTGTATATTCCCTAGTTATCTCATGCACTTGTGGCACCGGGTTTTGGGGGCTATTAGCGGTTATTCACCGTTATACTTATTATTATTAGCACCGTGATTTATGTATTATTATACTTGGTATTTTTTGGGAAAGAAACATATATGTTTCCATGAGGTTTTACTTCTATTAGGTGTATTTAAGGAAATTTTCGTTTTTAAAAGTTAAAAAGGAATAATTAAATTGGAGGTTCTCGTATTGGCTTGCCTAATGGCGGCATTGGACGCCATCCCAATCTATTATATGTTTTGGGTCATGACAAACAAGGTGTTTAAACTCTAAATGACTGGTTGGATTGTTATATTTGATTTATTAAAATAAAAAATCGATAGTAATTGGTTTAATTTGGTTTTAACTAAAATAAGTCAAACCAAAACCAAACCAACCTGACATTACATATTTACAATTTTAAGAAATTTTGATACATAAAAGTATGGTAAAACGGTCTTGGAGCCACTTAAACTTGCACGAGTTTGTCATCCCTGTAAATAAACTTACATATTTTTTCATTTAAGTACTTTAACTTGACTAAATAAGCACTAATAAACACCTATGACTGTGCGTATGTCTCAATCGCGTTGACTTGGATGACAGGAGGGGGTGTTCATGGTTCGGTTTGGATCAGATTTTTCCTAAAATGAAACCAAACCAAGTAAGTCGGTTCTTCAAATATTGGAATCAAACTAAACCAATTAAGTCGGTTTTTTATCTATTCGGTTTTTTGGATTTTTCAGTTATTTATCGGGTTTTTTCTTAAATATGAGACATACATTACTAAATACGTATTCTGGCGACTACATTTTTAACGTAACACTATCAAACCAATTGCTCTTTGAGAAATCTATCATTTACTAAGATATATTGATGATAATTGAATCAAATAGTGATGAATAATTTAAGTACGTAATTAAAAATAGATTATTTTTAACATGAAATAAATTCTTGTACTTAGCAAAAGAAAACTACCAATCAAACTAGAATGTAAAGGCAAAGAATAAGATTATTATAATATCAAAAGATTATACTAAAAATATAAAATGACTAATATGTACCATAAAATTTTAAAAACTTTATATAAAAATATACATATATATATATATATATATATATATATATATATATATATATATATATATATATATATATATATGTGTGTGTGTGTGTGTGTGTGTGTGTATGTGTGTAATAATTAATTTAAATAGCTACTTCTATAGTCGGATTGGTTCGGGTTTCTTTCGGTTATTTTTTTATTAAAACCAAAACCAAACCAAATTTGATCGGTTTTAAAATTCAAAACCAAAACCAAACCAAATCTAAGAAGTGTCAGTTTTTTGGTCGGTTTGGTTCAATTTTTGATTTGTTTCGATTTTTTGAGTTTTTATGAACATCCCTAATGACAGGTCATATACTTAGTCTTTTATTACTTCACACATATAATTTGTGGAGTCCACCTTTTAAAAAAATTAATTTTGCAAATTTTATAATTCTTTAGTCAATTTTGAATACTTTTGTCTTCCCCTTCACCGTATTTCCAATCTTCTAGCACCACTGCCTCATTTCTTCCACCTCCCTCTCTTCTTCTTTTCCTTCTTCAAAATCTATATCAGCTTCACCACGGTGAACCGCTGATTTTATCCATCCTTATGGATAGAATTTACCAAATCCGTTTCGGTGAGGATCTCTCTTCTATTTAATCATCATCTTTATTTTCCTCTCATTGTTTTTTTTTTCAAAATCCTCTCTCAAAAAACTCATATCATTAAACAAAAAAGTCCCAAATCGAAAATCACTAGAGCCGTCAATGCTACCAAAGAATCAACCTCAAATGCATCAATTGTTGCCACTACCGCTACCGATTTAAAACAACCCCATCAACTACAAGACAAGACACCCCCTTCGTAATTTATGGTTTCAAGAATTTTAAATTTTTCCACGTAATCTTTATGAGATTTGTAAAAAAAGAACAAAAAAACAAACAAATGATGAGTGATGATGGCCATAAATACTTAAACGAGGAAGAGAAGTGTAACAACCCGGCCGGTCGTTTTGAGAGTTGTAGCCCCATTTCCCTATTTACTGCTCATTTTGTACTTTATAGCTGTTATGTGACTTGTCGGGGTAGTCGGTTCGGGTCCGGAGTGATTTCAGAATGAAATGAGATACTTAATCTCAAGGTTGAAAGTTTAAGTTGAAATGATTGACAGGATATTGATCTATGAGTAAACGACTCCGGAATAGAGTTTTGATGGTTTCGTTAGCTCCGCTGGGTGATTTTGGACTAAAGAGTGTGTTCGAATTGTGATTTGGAGGTCCGTAGTGGAATTGGGCTTCAAATGGCAAAAGTTAGAATTTTTCAAAACTTTGCCCGGTAATGGAATTTTTGATATCGGAGTCGGATTCCGATTCCAGAATTTGGAGTAGGTTCATAATGTCATCAGTGACTTGTGCGCAAAATTTGGGGTCAATCGGATGAGTTTTAATAAGTTTTGGCATCGTTTGTAGAAGTTGAATTTCCTTAGTTTCAATAGACTTGAATTGGGATGCGATTCGTAATTTTGAAGACGTTTGATATAATTTGAGGGCTCGACTAAGTTCGTATGAGGTTTTAGGACTTGTTGGTATATTGGTTGAGGTTTTGGGGGCCTCGGGTTGATTCTGGATGGTTAACGGATTAAAAGTTGAAGTTGAGTGATTGCTGAAGATGGACCTCTGCTGGTGTAACCACACCTGCAGAGCTTTGATCGCAGGTACGAGCTCGCAGGTGCGGGCTGGCTTGCGCATGTGCAATATTGGAGGGAAGTGTGAAGGTGGTCACATGTGCGAGGAGTTTTCCACACCTGCATAGCCGCAAGTGCGGTGAGAGGTGCATAGAAGCGGAAGACGCGCATGTGTGATAGGGAGTTTCGCATCTGCGTGACCGCAGATGCAGCAGGAGGACCGCAGAAGTGGAAGTGGGAAGATGAGCTGGGACAGCAAAAACGACTTGGATGCTAGTAGAAGCGAGTTCGCAGAAATAGAGTGAGGGACCGCAGGAGCGGAATAGCCCGCAGGTGCATGTGTGATGTCGCTTCTGCGACGACGCAAAAGCGGTTAAGTTCCCCCAGAAGCGGAAGTGCTGGGTAGATTACTAAAACAAGGGTTCGTGATTTTGGCCTCGTTTCAAACATTTCAAGCACGGGTTTGGGCGATTCTTGAGAGGATTTTTGAGGGGATTCTTGAGATAAGTCCTTGTGCTCATTTTTTTTATCAATAACCTTGCTTCCCCATTGGTTTTCCCACCTAATTGGTATGTATTTAGGGTGTAAATTGGGAGTTTTAGGCTAGGGATTTGGAGAGTTTGGTTTGGGGATTTGGGTGACGATTTGGTGTCGGATTTTGATAAAGTTGGTATGGTTGGACTCGTGGTTGAATGGACTTTCGGGTTTTGTGACTTTTATCGAATTTTGAGACATGGGCCCGGGAGCCGGTTTTGAGTTGATTTTTGACTTTTGATTAATAGCATAGCATTTTCTTATAGAGTTGATTCTTTTAGCCTGTATTGATTATATCTAATTGTTTATGGCTAGATTCGAGTCATACAAAGGCCGTTTCGCGAGGCAAGGGTATATTGGAGTAGAGATTTGCTCGAATTGAGGTAAGTAACAGTTCTAAATTTGGTTCTGAGGGTACGAAACCCCATATTACGTGTCATGTATTTGGTTATGAGGTGACGCACATAATAGGTGACGGGCATGTGGGCGTGCACCATAGGAATTGTGACTTGGTCAAATTCCATTGAACTGTGTAGTTGAATAATCTGTTGTTATCTGTACATTCTCCATGTATTAGAGAAACTGAACCACAAATCATGTTAGAAATCATGTTTCGACTATTTGTTGACACTGTAGGGACCCACAGAGGTCATGTACATGTCGAATTATCTGCTAAATTTGTTGTTTATACTCAGTCACAGTTTTACTTGTACATTATTTCTCAGTCTCTATTGTTTCTTGTTGATACATTATATCATTTCTATTAGGGGCTGATTTTCATGATTACTGAGAGCCCGAGAGACTGGAGAGATTGATGAGTGAGGCCGATGGCCTGATTATGATATATTGATACTATAGTATGTGAGTTGTCCGTGCAACACGTGAGTTGTCCGTACGGATCCAGATATTATACTATAGCACGTGAGTTGTCCGTGCAGCACGTGAGTTGTCCGTGCGGATACTTACCGAGTCTATACACACTCTCAGTGAGCGCAGGTGCCTACTGTGTGCGAGTGCCGAGAGCCGAGTACCGAGTGCCGAGTGCTGAGTGAATGGGAAGGCTAAGTGACTGTGGCCCTGAGACGATGCATTTGATTTCATTATTGTTGCACTTAGCTGCCATGTATCACTGTCTTGAATTTCTGAAAGATATTACATTTTGTTTCAATCGAACTTGAAAGCATGCCTACCTTCCTATGTTGAAATTACTGTAATTGAACTATAACTGTGAAACTCATCACTACTTTCAGTTCTTTATTTAGTCTTGTTACTTACTGAGTTGGTTGTACTCACGCTACACCTTGCAGTTCGTGGGCAGATTCAGGTGTTTTCGGACACAGTGGGTGTTGATTCCACCGTACAGTTGATCTTTCGGAGATTCCAAGGTATGCTGCCTGGCGTTTCGCAGACCTTGTTTCTCCATTCCTATCTTTCCATTTATTGTATTTAATTTCAGACTATCATAGACAGTATATTCTAGACTTGTGATGTATAGATGCTCATGTACTCTGTGACACCCCAACAGTTGGGAACTTCCGCGTTGTGTTTTGGGTTTCTATCCCTATTTTATGAGAACTTTTATTATTTAAACTGCTTTAATTTATTTCTGTTAAAGCTGTTGGAATTATTTAGAAAGGTCGACTTACCTAGTACCACGATAGGCGCCATCACGACAGGTTAGGATTTTGGGTTGTGACATGTTGGTATCAGAGCCTAGGTTACATAGGTCCCATGAGTCACGAGCAGGTTTAGTATAGTCTTGCAGATCGGTATAGAGACGTCTGTTCTTATCTTCGAGAGGCTACCAAACCCTTAGGAAACTTCATATTCTTGTATTCTTGTCGTGCGAATTTGTTGATTCTGATAACTAAACTTCTGTATTCTATTCTCTCACAGATAGTGAGGACACGTGCTACCGGGCAGGATGGACAGCCACCGGTACCACAAGCTAGGGCCATGAGAGGCTGAGGTCATAGTAGGGGCAGAGATGCATCTCATACAACAGCTAGAGCAGTACTTGCATATCCACCAGTTGCTCCACCTCAGGAGCAGGTTCCAGATGTGGCCGAGCCAGTGGGGCCAGCTTAGGCACTAGTTGTGCCCAGCTTAGACCAGATATTGACTGTTTGCACTGGCCTTGCTTAGGTGGTTTCGGCCCATGCCACACCAGCCACTTCTCAGGCTGGGGGAGGTACTCATACCCGTACTGCTTGTACTCCAGAGGAGGTGATGCAGAGACTTCATACACCAGGGGTACTACCAACCCAGCTGATTGCAGTTGCTCAGGCCCCGGTGGTCTCCGTTATGACTGATAATGAGCAGAGGAGACTTGAGAGATTTGGGAGACTTCAACCTCCATCATTTAGCGATGCTGAGTTAGAGGATGCCCAGGGTTTCTTGGATAAGTGCCAGCAGATTCTTCGAACTATGGGTATTTTGGAGACCAATGGGGTCCCGTTCACTACTTTTCGGTTTATTGGGACTGCCTTCAGATGGTGGGAGTCTTATGAGAGGTGCAGGCCAGTCAGTGCAGCACCACTTACATAACAGGAGTTCTCTGTACTTTTCTTGGAGAAGTTCGTGCCGCAGTCTCATAAGGAGGAGCTGCACAGGTAATTTGAGCAGTTACGTCAGGAGGGTATGTCTGTGACACAGTACAAGATAATGTTTTCTAAGTTGGCTCATCACGCAGTTTGGTTGGTTCCCACTAATAGGGAGAGGATTAGCATGTTCATTGATGGCCTCACATATCAGTTGTTGTTGCTTATGACTCGGGAGAGGGTGTCCGGTGCTACTTTTGATGAGGTGGTTGACATTGCTCGACAGATAGAGATGGTCCGTATCTAAGAGAGTGGTGAGAGGGAGGCCAAGAGGCCTCGAGGTTTGGGTGATTTAGATGGTGTACCTTCTAGGGACAGTCCTACCACAAAAGGGGTCGTCCTTATAGGCCCACTTAGATGACTCATCCAGCTCATTGCGGTGCATCAGCGAGCCATAGTTCTTACAGTGCTCACTCAGTCCAGTCTTCATTCAGTGCACTACCAGCGCAGAGTTCTCACCATGCCTCGTCCCCTTTTCATTTCATTGGCACTAATGGCCATAATTATAATATCAATCTTGGCACGTTGGCCATATTCAGTATTTCATGCTCACCTTATCAATTTCAAATATCAACCTCATCATCAATGATCATGCCCAACTCTAATCCTAAAAAGGATAAGTGGTCGCTGCAAATATAATCCGGTCTAGAAGTCCGGAGTCGAATCCCACTGAGAACTAAGTTTATCTATAGCTTTTTAATATCACTAAGAAGACAAGTTTGAACAATTTTCTAAATTATAAAATTGAGATTTATATTTCTAACAAATTAACTATCAAATACTAGAAAGCGGTAAAATTATCAACTAACGAGACAAAGGGTTGAAGACAAGACTAAGGAGGTCTAGAGTTATGATTTCCCCAATTGTCGGAATCCTTCCCGCTGTGTCTTCTATAATTTCGCCTAAGTATTCTCTACCGATCGTGAGTACTTTGGTTGTCGTAATTCTCTCTCGAGAAACTACCGCAATTTACTATATGTATTCTCTCGAACTACACTAACAGGTACTTAATTCACCGCTCACTACGATCGCACCAAGGTTTCGTTATCTCTAACCCTGCCTTTAAACCCTCTGCATTGATCTCTCACATACGATAGGAGTGATGTTGTTCAATAACTACCTAAATATATACTCTCTCTTGAGCAGTACACACTAAATAGGCACAGTCAATTGATGGCTATTCAATCAACAGCAACAAACACATAGTTGAATAAGTAGAGAAATTCAACAGCTCAATTATATTAAAACATAACACGAATTCATCCTCCAAAAGGTTCCATCAAAACCCTAGATAACAAATTAGCTATTCATAATAGTATGCATAACTACAATACTAGAATTCATAACCAATAATAGAAATAGGAAGAAGGAAGTGAGAAACTTGTAAAATAATTCTCCGCCTTGCTCCTAGTGTGTTCTTGCCTCCTTAGGTCGAATCCCTAGTCTCCTTAGCCTCATTAGGTCTAAATTGTGTCAAAAATATACCAAAAGTACTCAAAAATCGTTTTTCCATGTATATATACCAAGTAGGGTCAGGCCCAAATAATTATACCTTCTTCTACGCGAAAAAGGACACTTTTTCAGGTCAGGACATCCGCGGCCGTGGATTCAACCGCGGATTTGGCCGTGGATATTACCCCAGTGTTCTGCCTCACATCCGCGGCCAGATACGCGGCCGCGAATTCGACCGCGTTTTTCACCCCGTTGTGTTTGGAATTTGGACAAACATCAAACATGAAAGTTGTAGCCCTTTGAATTCAATTTCCAACTATATATTGTGGAGCCCAAATAGAGTTCTTAGAGAAGAGTTATGTGCATTTTACTAGACAGTGCGCAATATGCCTACTCGATTCTTCGTTCGTTCTTAACTATCATCAGTTGATCCCCGAACACGATCCCGGCTTAATTCCTTGGGCTTTAACTCAGAATTCAAAGCTCCAAATTACTTGAATTTATTTCCTAATATCTACGTAGCTCGTAATCAGTCCTACAAGGCATAAAACACACAATTAGTGCAAAACACTAGCGATTAAAGCTCAAACTCAATTAAAGTGCAGTAAATTAGGGTGTAATAAGCGACTAAAATACATAATTATAGCCTATCATCAATCAACAATAAACACAATTCAAATCAAAGTGTGTAGTACACATGTGAGCAATTTAGAGTCTAATGCACATTGAGATATTTCATAAAATTTGGCATAATAGCCTTCATTTGAACTTGACTTAAAGTCGAAACATTATTAATGCACAGTCCATTTTTTAACACATCCTCAATTGGTAACATAACATGAATAAAGCATTTGGGATGCTTGTTGAACATATATCTTTCAACCCAATCTTACTCGGAATAATCAATTTCATAATCAATCACTCGGGACTTACATAATTTACATGAATATCGTGGGATTCAATTCTAAGAGAAGAGTTTAGCCAACATATCTCAATTGAGCTTCCTTAAACTCTAAAACATTTTGTAATTCTTAGCAACTTTAATCTATTTTAGAAATATAACAAATTGAATTAAAATTAGGAAGATGATTATGGTTCTAGCTCATTTGATCATTTTATCAAACACTAGGTGTGCACAAGGTTTCAAGGTCTTTTTATGGAGGATTCCATCATCCCACAATCCAATATTTACCATGCTTAGTTCAACAATCTTCCTACACCTCTTGATATCACATGCATGTAAAATAATCAACTCTCATGCCCAAATATTATCTTGCTAATTATCCATTTTAAGATGATTTCGAAATTAGGGTTTAGGGTGTAGAATCTTACCTCTAAGATGAAGACCTAGTGAGCATGCCTTAATCTTCCAAAACTTGAGCAAGATTTGAATAACAATTATTGAAGAACACCATCTCACTCTAGGGCACTCTCTCTCACTCTAAAATGTTAGATTATATCTTAAAAATGGCCCAAAACGTGTATTTAACGAAGTAGGGTCGGGTTTTCAAAACCCAAAAATGGAGCTCCGGAATGGTTCTGCGGTTATATATGTGACCGCATAATGGTCTCATAATTGGTTACAAAATAACCAAAAGACATGTCTGTGTATGCGGTCACTATGTGGTCTGCATAACTGTTATGTGGTCGCATAATGCACCGCATAACAGTTATGCGGTCGCATAGTCGACCGCATAGCTGCTTCCAGAATGGCCCTCTCTTGCTCACTTCTGCGGCCACTATGCGGCCTGCAGAGTGATTATGCGGTCGCATAATGGACCGCATAAATGCACTTTTCTGCCAAAATTTTTCCCTCAAACACGTAAGCCTAGTCTGGCACCATGAAACATTATTTTCTTTGCACATTTCATCGGGCTTTACACTTAAGAACTTCAAAATTTTCCGGGGTATTACATTCTCCCCCCGCTTGTTTTATACACACACTAGCAGCCCCAAATTTGACTAACTCCCTAAATTTCAAAAATATTCGCCAGAGTTTCCCTTGTAACTAGGCCTATCCACCTGTTAGAGAGCCCAGAAACACATCCTAACAACATATACGTATTCCAACGACGTAACATAATACAAAACAACACCAAATATGGTCTCATAGGTTTCCACAAGCAGTTTCTCGGGTTATCAAGTGTAGCAGTTCCGTTAGAGGAGGGGTTATTTTGAGTGCAGAGACTTTAGTCATATCAAGAGAGATTGCCCTAGGTTGTTAGGTGGGGCTCCACATCAGAGTTCTCAGCTGATAGCACCAGCACGAGTAATTACACCACCCACTCATCTAGCTCGGGGTGGGGCCCAGGCGGCTAGAGGTCGCCCAAGAGGGGGAGGCCGATCAGGTGGTGGTCAGGCCCGATTCTATGCTATTCCTGCCAGACCATTTGTTGTTACTTTCGATGCGGCGATCACATGTATTGTCTCAGTATGCCACAGGGATGCTTCTGTATTAATTGACCTTGGTTCCACTTATTCATATGTATCATCATATTTTGCTCATTATCTGGATATGCTTCGTGAGTCCTTAGTTTCACTTGTTCAGGTATCCACACCAATGGGCGATACTATTATTGTGTACCATCTATATAGGTCGTGTGTAGTGACTATTGGGGGATTTGAGACTAGAGTTGATTTTTGCTACTTAGTATGGTTGACTTCGACGTGATCTTTGGTATGGATTGGTTGTCTCCATGTCATGTTATTCTGGATTGTCCCGCTAAGACCGTAATGTTAGCAATGCCAGGGTTGTAATGGGTAGACTAGAGAGGTTCTCTAGACTATGTTCCCAGTAGAGTGATTTCATATTTGACGGCCCAACGGATGGTTGGGAAGGGTTGTTTATCTTACTTGGCCTTTGTGAGGGATGTTAGTGCTGATACTTCTTATATTGATTTTATTCCAGTGGTGCGAGACTTTTTGGATGTGTTTCCTGCAGACCTTCCGAGAATACCGCCCGATAGGGATATTGATTTCGGTATTAACTTGGTGTCGGGCACGCAGCCCATTTCTATCCCACCGTATCGTATGGCACCGGTTGAGTTGAAGGAATTGAAGGAGCAACTTCAGGAACTTCTTGATAAGGGGTTTAATAGGCCTAGTGTGTCGCCTGGGGGTGCACAATTCTATTTATGAAGAAAAAGGATGGTACTGTACGACTGTGTATTGATTACAGGCAGTTGAACAAAGTTACAATCAAGAACAATTATCCTTTGCCACGTATTGATGATCTATTTGACCAGCTTTGGGGAGCGCGTGTGTTCTCTAAGATTGACTTGAGGTATGGGTATCACCAGTTGAAGATTCGGGACTCGGATATTCTAAAGACAATATTCAGAACCCGTTATGGTCATTATGAGTTCCTCGTGATGTCTTTTGGGCTGACCAACTCCCCATCAGTGTTCATGCACCTGATGAACAGTGTATTTCAGCCTTTTGTAGACTCGTTTGTCATAGTATTCATTGATGATATCCTGGTGTACTTTCATAGCCAGGAGGATCATGCCCAGTATTTGAGGATTGTGTTGCAGCAGTTGAAGGAGGAGAAGCTTTATGTTAAGTTCTCCAAATATGAGTTTTGGCTTAGTTCAGTGGCATTCTTGAGGCACGTGGTGTACAGTGAAGGGATTCAGGTGGATTCGAAGAAGATAGAGGTGGTTCAGAGTTGCCCTAGACCATCCTCATCTACAGAGATTCGGAGCTTTCTCGGCTTGGCCGGTTATTATCATCGCTTCGTGGAGGGTTTCTCGTCTATTGCATCGCCTTTGACCAAATTAACTCAGAAGGGTACTATTTTCAGGTGGTCGGATGAGTGTGAGGAGAGCTTTCAAAAGCTCAAGACTCCCTTGACCATAACTCCAGTGCTAGTTCTACCTTCAGCTTCTGGTTCTTATACCATATATTGTGATGCTTATCGAATCGGTATTGGATGTGTTTTGATATAAGAGGGTAGAGTGATTGCTTATGCTTCGAGTCAGTTAAAACCCCATGAGAAGAACTACCTTGTCCATGATTTGGAGTTAGCTTCCATCATTCATGCATTGAAGATTTGGAGGCATTATCTCTACGGCATGTCTTGTGAGGTATTTACGGATCATCGGAGCCTCCAGCACTTGTTCAAACAGAAGGATCTAAATTTGAGGTAGCAGAGATGGTTGGAGCTGCTAAAGGACTATGATATCACTATTTTGTATCATCCCAGGAAGGCCAATATGGTGGCTAATGCCTTGAGTAGAAAGGCGGTGACTATGGGCAGCTTTGCATTCATTCCTGTTGGTGAGAGACCTCTTGTAGTAGATGTTCAGGCCTTGGCCAACCAATTCGTGATATTAGATGGTTCGAAGCCCAGTCGTGTTCTAGCTTGTGTGGTATCTCGGTCTTCCTTATATGATCGCATCAGAGAGCGCCAATATGACGATCCCCGTTTGCTTGTCCTAAAGGACACGATTCAATAGGGTGATGCTAGAGATGTTACTATTGGGGATGATGGGGTATTGAGGATGCAGGGTCAGATTTGTGTGCCTAATGTAGATGGGCTATGTGAGTTGATTCTTGAGAAGGCCCACATTTTGCAGTATTCCATTCATCCGGGTGCTGCTAAGATGTATCAGGACTTGAGGCAGCATTATTGGTGGTGAAGAATGAAGAAGGATATAATGGGGTTTGTAGCTCGGTGTCTCACCTGTTAGTAGGTGAAGTATGAGCATCAGAGACCGGGTGGATTGCTTCAGAGGATAGAGATTTCAGAGTGGAAATGTGAGCGGATCACCATGGATTTTGTAGTTGGGCTCCCACGGACTTCGAGGAAGTTCGATATTATTTGGGTGATTGTGGATCGCCTGACCAAGTCCATGCACTTCATTCTAGTAGGTACTACATATTCTTCAGAGCGGTTGGCTGAGATTTACATCCGCGAGATTGTTCGCCTTTATGGTGTGCCGGTGTCTATCATTTCAGATAGGGGTACGCAGTTTTGGAGAGCCGTGTAGTGAGAGTTGGGCACCCAGGTTGATGTGATGACCCAAAATGTCATCTTTAAATTTAATAATTAATTTTGTATTCTAAGACCTTGAAAAGCACTATTTATCATTCCTCGACTTGCGTGCGCAGTCCGTAAAATTTTCCGGAAAGTTTTCAGGTGAAAAATGAATTAAAATGTGAATTAGAGCTTTAAAACTCAACTGAGTTGACTTTAGTCAACATTTTGAGCAAACAGACTCGGATAAGTGTTTTGACAGTTCCGGTAGGTCCGTATCGTTATTTGGGACTTAGGCGTATGCCCGGAATCAAATTCCGAGGTCCCTAGCCCGAGATATGGAATTTTGATGAAAAATTAAAAGTTTAAGTTCAAATAGTAACCAGATATCAAATTATATGCAAATGACCCCGGAATAGAATTTTGATGATTCCAACAGCTCTGTATGGTGATTTTGGACTTAGGAGCATGATCGAAATTTTATTTGGAAGTCCGTAGTGGAATTAGGCTTAAAATGCCGAAAGTTGAATTTTTGGGAAGTTTGTCCGAGGGGTTGACTTTTTGATATCGGGGTCGAAATCCGATTCTGAAAATTTTCATAAATCCATTATGTCATTTATGACTTGTGTGCAAAATTTGAGGTCAATCGGAATTGATTTGATATGTTTCGGCGCAAAATATAGAAGTTGGAAGATTTGAAAACTCATAATTCGATTCGATGCGCGATTCGTAATTTCGGCGTTGTTTGGCATGGTTTGAAGCCTCAACTAAGTTCATATTGTATTTTGGAACATGTTGGTATATTTGGTTAAGGTCCCGAGGGCCTCGAGTGGATTTCGAAAGGTTAACAGAATGGATTTCGGACAAAAGGGAACTGCTGGAATATTTCTTCTGCAGAAGCTATTTTTGGACAGCAACCGGTGCAATCGCAGAGCTGACTTTGGAAGCTTATATCTCGAAATCTATAAGGAATCTGAACATTATCAAAACATGAAAGTTGTAGCCCTTTGATTCTAGTTTCCAGAATGATAAACCATTTATCATTCAGACATTTATACAAAATGTTATGATCGATTGACTAAAGCTGGTACTGCAGATTTTGGCTACAGCAGTGTGCATCGCCAGAAATTTCTGCTGCACAGGGCTGACTTTGGGAGCTTATATCTCGCAATCTATAAGGAGTTGGGCGATGAGAAAAACATGAAAGTTGTAGTACTTTGTATCTAGTTTGCATAACTTTAAACCGTTTGGCAGTTGGCGTTGAGTACAAGAAGTTATGATTGATACACTACAGGCTATCGAGAAAGAGTTTGATGTTTTCAACATAAGCATGTAATGATCAAAAAGTCCATTTTTAGTTCTAGAGATCGAAATTCGATTTTGAGACTTTCGACATTTTGATAATGAATTATAGGAGTGATCTGGAAAGTTTGGTCAAATTTCATCAAGCCGCGTTGAGTTTTAGGCGCGAAATATAAGTTAATTGTTTAACGAGCGAAATTGGTATCACATTGAGCAAATGAGCTCCGAATTGAGTTTTGATTGAACGAATGGGTTCGTAGTTTTATTTTTGACTCATAGGAACAAGAATCGTCGAATTCCGAGTTCGTATGATGGAGTTAGAGCCTTTTTAGTAAAATAAAACTGCTGGTGTAAATAGTTCTAGTGTGCACCTTTAGCGACCAGATGTGACACTTTTAGCGACGGGATTGGACTTTTAGCGACCGTAATAGTGTTTTTGGGGCAGAAACTTAAGGACCAAAAATGGTCATTTCCTTCATTTTATTTTGGAGCACGGTTCTTGGGCGATTTTGAGGATTTGTTCAAGACTTCAACTTCGGTAAGTGTCCTATATCCAAATGTGATTATATTTAATAAATCCATGGTTATATTCATCATTAATTTTGGATTTAAATGGAAGAAATCAAGATTTTTGCAAAATCTTCCAAAAACAAAAATTTAAGATTTGGAGGTCGAGTTGTTATCGGATTTTGGTAAATTTGGTATGGGTGGACTCATAATTGAATGGGTTGTCGGATTTTGTAAGTTTTGCTGGATTCCGAGATGTGGGCTCCACAGGCAAATTTTGAGCTAATTTCGGATTTTAATGAAAATGTAATATTTTCTTATGAAATTGATTACTATAATTTTTGTTGACTGTATGGAATTAATTATGACTAGATACGAGTCGATCGGAGTCGGAAATTTGAGGAAAAAGCATAATACTTGGTTAAATTGGAGCAAGTCGAGGTAAGTGACTTGTCTAACCTTGTGTGGGGGAAATTTCCCTTAGGATTGGTATTGATGTGATTATTGAAATGTGTTGAAAGTCATGTGTACGAGGTGGCGAGTGTGTACACGGTCTAAATTGCGAAAGATTATATTTTTAAATTGTGTAGATCAATGTTGCGCATTTATTAAATTATTTTATCTTATTATATTCTTCATCATTGATATGAGATATATACTTCAAATTTGTTTGATCTTTTCTTACTAATTGTTTTACCTGTTTAGTTGAAACTTGGTTTCTTTTATTCTGTGTATTATTTGAAGGTTGATTTTATTTAAATTAAATATTATTAATATGAAGTATTTGATATTTTAAAACTTGATATTGAAGCAACGCAGTAAAGATTTTGAAATATTATTTTCCTAAATTATTTACTCCTGAATATTTTTATACTCATTGTGAGGGAGCCGTGAGCTCTTTATTGTGGAAAACTATTATTGATAATTTATTTTGGCATGAGCCGTGAGCTTTTTATTGTGGAAAAATATTATTGTTGAATTATTTTGGCAAGTTAAATTATTTGAGCACTTGAGGTGCAAATTGTGATATATTGTGATATTGATACGCATGCGGTGGTATAAGGTCTGAGTGTTGAAATGCATGCGGTGAGATAAGGGTGGCTTGATACGCATAGCTAGTAGGGGAACTACTAGAAGTAATGCGGTGTGATAAGGGTGGGTAAAACGCGGGATGCTATTTTGGAAAAAAAATATTTTCTTTAAATAAATTGTAAAGGCTCCCGTTGTGATATAAGGAAATGAGATATTGTGAATTTATTTATGATTTGGGACTACGAGACGGTACCTCGGGAGTGCCCTTGTTGATATTGATTTATGGCCATAGTTGCTTTCGATTAATTGTTGTGATTTTCATAAAGTTGAAGGAAATTCTGTTTCGATTCCACGAGATATTATTTGTAATTATTTGATGTCATTAAATGTGACATACTATTTGATTCATTTCCAATGTCATTTTATTTTACTACATTGATAAACATTTTACCATGCCATTATTATATTCCAGTAGGGCCTCACCTGACCTCGTCACTACTCTACCGAGGTTAGGCTTGGCACTTACTGGGTACCGCTGTGGTGTACTCATACTATACTTCTGCACACCTTTTTGTGCAGATCCAGGTACATTTTACCAGCCTAGACGTCAGTGAGTTACATGTGCACGGAGACTTCGAGGTATATCTGCCAGCGACCGCAGACTCCGGAGTCCCCTTCTATCATTTTATGTTGCTTCCTTATATTTTATTTAGACCTTGACATATAGAGACATAAAGAATAAATTCTTAGAAGCTTGTGACTTATTTCTACCAGCTTTTGAGAGTTAAAATTATTTGAATTGTAGTTTATTTATTTAAGATATTTATTATTATTCCGCATTGATAGGCTTACCTAGTCTTAGAGACTAGGTGCCATCACGACATCCTACAGAGGGAATTTAGGGCCGTGACAAGTTGGTATCAGAGCACTAGGTTCATAGGTGTCATGAGTCACAAGCAGGTTTAGTAGAGTCTTGCAGATTGGTGCGGAGACGTCTGTATTTGTCTTCGAGAGGCTATGGAACTCTTAGGAAATATTCACTTCTTTGACTCCTTATCATGCGGCATTGATTTAGCTTGAAACATATATCTTATATTCCTTTGTATCCACTCGTGTATGACATTGCGCACTCGGTATCAGTTGTGCATCGACGATTCGTGATGCCGTAGATGGACTATGAGGGAGTCAGAGATGCTCAAACATTGCCTCAACGTGTGATTCCGACTGAAGATACGGACGTATTGAGAGATCACCTAGTGAATCATGTGAGGGTGCAACGGACGTTGGCATCTCATTGATTTATACAAGCTGTGAAGATTATTATTGTGGATCATCGGACGTTGTGACCTATGACTTCGTGCTGAGTAGGGGGAGTCCACTACCAATGGGTGGATTGCGGGTCATGTATTATATCAGTTTTGGCCTGAAATGTATATATGTGGTACTGAAAGGTTCCCTAAAATTTACACATATTTAAGACCTGAGATTTTATAGAGGATAAGGTTGGGACTTGCGGTATGTCCGCCTCCTTAATAATCCTATACTTCAATACCAAAGGAGTTATAGAAACAACTCTAAATTTATAGAAGGTCTACTCAGCGTGGACGTCACAGTTGCGGATTTTGGAGTGCTTCGGAGTAAGTATAGTTGTTGACGAGATTCTTGACTATGTGGTTCGTGCAAAGATTTGTCTGTATGGAGCTCTACTTTTGTGATCGTTGTGTATAAATAGGGGTAAGGGTTACCCCAAAGAAGAATCAAAGAGTATGTTAAGAAATGGGTCAGCTCAACACTGTTGAGTCAGCATAACAAAAGAAGAAATTCGCCTTGGGAGAGATAATTCTCCACCGGTGTTCGTGGAAAGCCTATGAAGAGAGCAGACCAGCCAATGCAACACCGCCCACTTGGCTCAGTTCTCAGAAACGCTTTTGAAAGAGTTTGTTTTCTGGACTCTCCGTAATGCGTAGCGCATAGGGTTTGAACAGTTGCATCATGTCACCATTGACGATGTCAGAATATGCCATTAAGTTTAATAAGTTAGCCCATCATACTCCTACTTTGCTTCCTATAGCCAGAGGGCGAGTCCATAGACTCATTAAAGGACTCAATTATGATCGTAAAATTTTGTACGACTCGGGAGCTATAAGCTGATACTTCATTTCTGCTAGTTGTACAAATTGCCAAGATATTAGAATGTGTTCGGGGTGAAAAAAATTAAAAAAAAAGGAAACTAAGGAGACCAAGATGTCTCAAGGTTCTGAGGGATTCAGTGGATTCTACTCTACAAGTATAAATCATTATGGAGAGGGCTCGGGCAGTCGGCCACCCCAGTCCGCACATCGGATTACTCGGGGTGCTCCAATAAGTTCTTTTAATGCACCACCGACATGAGTTCCTACAATGGTTATTCCAGTTATCCGGCACAGACTCAATATGAGCAGCCTAACCCGCAAAAGGGTTGTTATGAATACGGTGATACTAGGCACATCATGAGAAAATTATCCCAAACTTGGGAGAGACATATTTCATCAAAGCACTCAGGCTACGTGCCTTATTGAAGTTACTACACCACCCACACGACCAGTTAGGGGTGGAGGACAGGCGAGTAGAAGGCGTCCTAGAGGTGGAGACCCAGCTGTTGATATATTTGTTTTATGGTATGGTGGATGTCGCTACATCAGTTGGTGTCGTTACAGGTACGACCTTGATATAATATAAAGGAATAATTTCCTTAAGTTGATTCAGTTCTTAATATCGAAACGAGTCTTCCTATTGTGCTCCACTTATGAGTGAGCTTCATAATTCTATAATTTACTTATGTGTTTACCGCTGTTGGGAGATTTTATGGAGATAACTACGCCTATCATTTCGTGTTGGTCACTAATAAGAGCTGCGAGGCTAAATGTGGCTTTCTGTTACTCATTTCGGTAAATTTGATGTAAATTCCGAATAATTAATTGCAAATTATGAATTATATGCCCTACCGGTGTGGGGTTCATTATGTATTGTGATTTGGTATAACCGAAATTATTTAAAAGGAGAAAATAGAAATTTTCAATTGGCACGATGTGCATATTACTTATGATTCAGAACTGAGGACGAGATCATCACATTTTTATATAAATTGATATGTTTAAACCGGGCTACGAGCTGCGGTGGAAGTTATATAAGGACGAGATCCTTGTGAGAAAAATTCTTGTGTTTAAGTTCTCTCTTGTGAAATTAAATTTGTACTATAGTACTAATAGGGAGTCATGCCTGTTAGGCTTATTTGAAAATTCTTATATGAAATTCTCTGTGCATAGTTGTCAAATTCGTGTTGTAATTATTAATTTTTAGCCTACGAGGTAGGTGCCCGCCTAGGTGGCGTTAAATGTGACTCGTTAATTCAGGTAAATAATTATGAAGTCTTCATGCCTTGCATCTAGTTATTAGTATTGTGAAGGTTTGCAATGAGATTTTTGTTAACATGAGGTTAAATGACGATTCTGTAATTGATTATGAATAACTATTAAGACCAAATTGATTCAAGAGGGTGCCCCATTTGCAGGGTCAGACGAGTGTGAGTTAAGTTTTCAGAAGCTCAAGATCACTTTGACTCTGACACAAGCGTTGGTATTACTTACATATTCAAGGTCTTATACTGTGTATTGTGACGCGTCGCGTATTGGTCTCGGCGCGATATTGATGCAAGACGGTAGGGTGATTGCCTACGCGTCCAGACAGTTAAAGTTACATGAAAAAAAAAAAATTCGGTCCACGACCTTGAGTTAGCAGCTATTGTTCGTGCCTTGAAGGATTTGGCTCCATTATTTGTACGGTGTCCATTGTGAGGTCTATACCGATCACCGAAATCTACAATATCTGTTTAAACAGAAGGATCTTAATTTGCGGCAGCGGAGATGGTTGGAGTTACTTAAGGATTATTATATCACCATTCTCTATCATCTTGGGAAGGCCAATGTAGTGGCCGATGCCTTGAGTCATAAGGCGGAGAGTTTGGGCAGCTTAGCATATTACCGGTAGTAGAGAGGCCTTTAGCCTTGGATGTTCAGGCCTTGGCCAACCAGTTTGTTAGACTGGATGTTTCCGAGCCGAGCTGAGTTTTGGCTTGTGTGGTTTCTCAGTCTTCTATTTATGACCGTATCAGGGAGTGTCAGTATGATGACCCCCATCTGCTTGTCCTTAAGGACACAATTCAGCACGGCGATGCCAAGGAAGTCACTATTGGAGATGAAAATGTATTACGGATGCAGGGAAGGCTATGTGTGCCAAATGTAGATGGTTTGCGCCACTTGATTTTTCAGGAGGCTCATAGTTCGCGGTACTCCATTCATCCAGGTGCTGCAAAGATGTATCAAGACTTGAGACAACACTATTGGTGGAGGCGGATGAAGAAAGACATAGTGGAATATGTATCTCGGTGCCTAAATTGTCAGCAGGTGAAATATGAGCATCAACGACCGGGTGGATTGCTTCAGAAGTTGGAAATTCCAGAATGGAAATGGGAGCAGATCAATACGGATTTCGTTGTTGGGCTCCTACGGACTCGGAGGAAGTTCAATGCAGTTTGGGTGATTGTGGATAGATTGACTAAGTCAGCTCATTTTATTCCTGTGATTACTACTTACTCTTCAGAGCAGCTGGCTCAGGTATATATTCGCGAGATTGTCAGACTTCACGGTGTACCGATATCCATCATCTCTGACCGGGGTACACAGTTTACCTCACGGTTTTGGAGGGCTTTACATAGAGGGTTAGGTACTCGTGTGGAGTTGAGTACAATATTTCACCCTCAGACGGACGGGCTGTCCGAACGCACTATTCAAATACTAGAGGATATGCTTCGTGCGTGTGTGATAGATTTTAGGGGTGCTTGGGATCAGTTCTTACCACTTGCGTAGCTTGCTTACAACAACAGTTGTCAGTAAAGCATTCAGATGGCTCCGTATGAGGCCTTGTATGGTAGGTGGTGCCAGTCCCCAGTGGGTTGGTTAGAACCGGGCGAGGCTAGGCTATTGGGTACAGACTTGGTTCAGGATGCCTTGGAAAAGGTTAAGTTGATTCAGGATTGACTTCGTACAGCCCAATCTAGACAGAAGAGTTATACGGATCGGAAGGTTCGCGATATTACATTCATGGTTGGTGAGCGGGTATTGCTCCGGGTTTCGCCTATGAAGGTTGTGATGGGGTTCGGGAAGAAGGGCAAGTTGAGCCCTAGGTATATTGGGCCTTTAGAGATTCTTGAAAGAGTTGGAGAGGTGGCTTACAGACTTGCGCTACCACCTAGTCTCTATGCAGTTCATCCGGTATTCCATGTTTCTATTCTTCGAAAATATCACGGGGATCCGTCTCATGTGTTAGACTTCAGTTTGGTTCAGTTGGACAAGGATCTATCTTATGTTGAGGAACCAATGACTATTTTGGAGAGGCAGGATAGAAAGCTGAGGTCAAAGAACATTGCTTCCGTGAAGGTTCAGTGGACGGGTCATCCAGTCGAAGAGGCGACTTGGGAGACTGAGCATGATATGCGCAACTGTTATCCACACTTATTCACCAGCTTAGGTACTTTTTCTAACTCTGTTCGAGGACGAACGTTTGTTTTAGAGGTGGAGAATGTGATGACCCAAAATGTCATCTTTAAATTTAATAATTAATTTGTATTCTAAGACCTTGAAAAGCACTATTTATCATTCCTCGACTTGCGTGCGCAGTCTATAAAATTTTCCGGAAAGTTTTCAGGTGAAAAATGAATTAAAATGTGAATTAGAGCTTTAAAACTCAACTGAGTTGACTTTGGTCAATATTTTGAGAAACGGACTCAGATAAGTGTTTTGACAGTTCCGGTAGGTCCGTATCGTTATTTGGGACTTAGGCGTATGCCCGGAATCAAATTCCGAGGTCCCTAGCCCGAGATATGGAATTTTGATAAAAAATTAAAAGTTTAAGTTCAAATAGTGACCGGATGTCAAATTATATGCAAATGACCCCCGGAATAGAATTTTGATGATTCCAACAGCTCCGTATGGTGATTTTGGACTTAGGAGCGTGATCAAAATTTTATTTGGAAGTCCGTAGTGGAATTAGGCTTAAAATGCCGAAAGTTGAATTTTTGAAAAGTTTGTCCGAGGGGTTGACTTTTTGATATCGGGGTCGAAATCCGATTCTGAAAATTTTCATAAGTCCTTTATGTCATTTATGACTTGTGTGCAAAATTTGAGGTCAATCGGAATTGATTTGATATGTTTCGGCGCAAAATATAGAAGTTGGAAGATTTGAAAACTCATAATTCGATTCGATGCGCGATTCGTAATTTCGGCGTTGTTTGGCATGGTTTGAAGCCTCAACTAAGTTCATATTGTATTTTGGGACATGTTGGTATATTTGATTAAGGTCCCGAGGGCCTCGGGTGGATTTCGGAAGGTTAACGGAATGAATTTCGGACAAAAAGGAACTGCTGGAATATTTCTGCTGCAGAAGCTATTTTTGGACAGCAACCGGTGCAATCGCAGAGCTGATTTTGGAAGCTTATATCTCGAAATCTATAAGGAATCTGAACATTATCAAAACATGAAAGTTGTAGCCCTTTGATTCTAGTTTCCATAATGATAAACCATTTATCATTCAGACATTTATACAAAATGTTATGACCGATTGACTGAAGCTAGTACTGCAGATTTTGGCTACAGCAGTGTGCATCGCCAGAAATTTCTGCTGCACAGGGCTGATTTGGGGAGCTTATATCTCGCAATCTATAAGGAGTTGGGCGATGAGAAAAACACGAAAGTTGTAGTACTTTGTATCTAGTTTGCAGAACTTTAAACCGTTTGGCAGTTGGAGTTGAGTACAAGAAGTTATGATTGATACACTACAGGCTGTCGAGGAAGAGTTTGATGTTTTGAACATAAGCATGTAATGATCCAAAAGTCCATTTTTAGTTCTAAAGATCGAAATTCTATTTTGAGACTTTCAACATTTGGATAATGAATTATAGGAGTGATCTGGAAAGTTTGGTCTAATTTCATCAAGTCGCGGTTGAGTTTTAAGCGCGAAATATGAGTTAATTGTTTAACGAGCGAAATTCGTATCACATTGAGCAAATGAGCTCTGAATTGAGTTTCGATTGAACGAATGGGTTAGTAGTTTTATTTTTGACTCATAGGAACAAGAATCGTCGAATTCCGAGTTCGTATGATGGAGTTAGAGCTTTTTTAGTGAAATAAAACTGCTGGTGTAAATAGTCCTGGTGTGCACCTTTAGCGACCAGATGTGACACTTTTAGCGACGGGATTGGACTTTTAGCGACCGTAATAGTGTTTTTTGGGCAGAAACTTAAGGACCAAAAATGGTCATTTCCTTCATTTCGTTTTGGAGTTTTGGAGCACGGTTCTTGGGTGATTTTGAGGATTTCTTCAAGACTTCAACTTGGGTAAGTGTCCTATATCCAAATGTGATTATATTTCATAAATCCATGGTCATATTCATCATTAATTTCGGATTTAAATGGAAGAAATCAAGATTTTTGTAAAATCTTCCAAAAACAAAAATTTAAGATTTGGAGGTCGAGTTGTTATCGAATTTTGGTAAAATTGGTATGGGTGGACTCATAATTGAATGGGTTGTCAGATTTTGTAAGTTTCGCCGGATTCCGAGATGTGGTCCCCACGGGCAAATTTTGAGCTAATTTTGGATTTTAATGAAAATGTAATATTTTCTTATGAAATTGATTACTATAATTTTTGTTGACTGTATCGAATTAATTATGACTAGATACGAGTCGATCAGAGTCAAAAATTTGAGGAAAAAGCATAATACTTGGTTAAATTGGAGCAAGTCGAGGTAAGTGACTTGTCTAACCTTGTGTGGGGGAAATTTCCCCTAGGATTGGTATTGATATGATTATTGAAATGTGTTGAAAGTCATGTGCATGAGCTGACGAGTGTGTACACGGTCTAAATTGTGAAAGATTATATTTTTAAATTATGTAGATCAATGTTGCGCATTTATTAAATTATTTTATCTTGTTATATTCTTCATCATTGATCTGAGATATATACTTCAAATTTGTTTGATCTTTTCTTACTAATTGTTTTACCTGTTTAGTTAAAACTTGGTTTCTTTTATTATGTGCATTATTTGAAGGTTGATTTTCTTTAAATTAAATATTATTAATATGAAGTATTTGACATTTTTAAACTTGATATTGAAGCAACGCAGTAAAGATTTTGAAATATTATTTTCGTAAATTATTTACTCCTGAATATTTTTATACTCATTGTGAGGGAGCCGTGAGCTCTTTATTGTGGAAAACTATTATTGATGATTTATTTTTGCATGAGCCGTGAGCTCTTTATTGTGGAAAAATATTGTTGTTGAATTATTTTGGCAAGTTAAATTATTTGAGCACTTGAGGTACAAATTGTGATATATTGTGATATTGATACGCATGCGGTGGTATAAGGTCTGGGTGTTGAAACGCATGCGGTGAGATAAGGGTGGCTTGATACGCATGGCTAGTAGGAAAACTACTAGAAGTCATGCGGTGTGATAAGGGTGGCTAAAACGCGGGATGCTATTTCAGGAAAAAAATATTTTCTTTAAATAAATTGTGAAGGCTCCCCCGATGATATAAGGAAATGAGATATTGTGAATTTATTTATGATTTGGGACTACGAGGCGGTACCTCGGGAGTGCCCTTGTTGATATTGATTTATGGCCATAGTTGCTTTCGATTAACTGTTGTGATTTTCATAAAGTTGAAGGAAATTCTGTTTTGATTCCACGAGATATTATTTGTAATTATTTGATATCATTAAATGTGACATACTATTTGATTCATTTCCAATATCATTTTATTTTACTACATTGATAAACATTTTACCATGCCATTATTATATTCCAGTAGTGCCTCACCTGACCTCGTCACTACTCTACCGAGGTTAGGCTTGGCACTTACTGGGTACCGCTGTAGTGTACTCATACTACACTTCTGCACATCTTTTTTTGCAGATCCAAGTACATTTTACCAGCCTAGACGTCAGTGAGTTACATGCGCACGGAGACTTCGAGGTATATCTGCCAGCGACCGCAGACTCCGGAGTCCCCTTCTATCATTTTATGTTGCTTCCTTATATTTTATTTAGACCTTGACATATAGAGACATAAAGAATAAATTCTTAGAAGCTTGTGACTTATTTCTACCAGGTTTTGGGAGTTAAAATTGTTTGAATTGTAGTTTATTTATTTAAGATATTTATTATTATTCTGCATTGATAGGCTTACCTAGTCTTAGAGACTAGGTGTCATCACGACATCCTACGGAGGGAATTTGGGGTCGTGACAGTTGATTTGAGCACAAAATTTCATCCTCAGACATACGGGCAGTCTGAGCGCACTATTCAGATATTGGAGGATATGCTATGCGCTTGTGTCATTGATTTTTGGGTTTCATGGGATCCGTTTCTTCCACTCGCGGAGTTTGCCTACAATAACAGCTATCAGTCGAGTGTATGGGAGACGATGTAGATCTCTGGTGGATTAGTTTGATCCTGGTGAGGCTAGGCTATTGGGTACTGACTTGGTTCAAGATTCTTTGGACAAGGTTAAATTGATTAAGGAGTGACTTCGCACGGCGTAGTCTAGACAGAAGAGTTATGCTGACAGGAAGGTCTCTGATGTTGCTTACATGGTTGGGGAGAAGGTACTACTCAAGGTTTCACCCATGAAGGGTGTTATGAGATTCGGGAAGAAGGGCAAGTTGAGCCCTCGGTATATTGGGCCATTTGAGGTACTTAAGAGGATTAGGGATGTGGCTTACAAGCTTTCCTTGCCACCTAGTTTGTCGAGTGTGCATCCAGTATTTCATGTTTCTATGCTCCGGAAGTATGTCGGCGATCTGTATCATATTTTGGATTTTAGCGTAGTCCAGTTGGATGGTGATTTGACTTATGATGTGGAACCGGTGGCCATTTTGGGTCGACAGGTTCGAAAGTTGAGGTCAAAGGATATAGCTTCAGTGAAGGTGCAGTGGACAGGTCAGCCAGGCGAGGAGGCTACTTAGGAAACCGAGCGGGAGATGCGGAGTAGATATCCACACCTATTTGAGACTCCAGGTTACATTTCTAGACCCATTTGAGGAAGAACATTTGTTTAATAGGGGGAGGATGTAACGACGCGGTCGGTCATTTTGAGAGTTGTAGCCCCGTTTCCTCATTTACTCCTCATTTTGTACTTTATAGCCGTTATGTAACTTGTCGGGGTAGTCGGTTCGGGTCCGGAGTGATTTCAGAATGAAATGAGACACTTAGTCTCAAGGTTAAAAGCTTAAGTTGAAATGATTGACCGGATGTTGATCTATGAGTAAACAACTTATGAATGGAATTTTGATGTTCCCATTAGCTCCGCTGGGTGATTTTGGACTTAGGAGCATGTCCGGAATGTGATTTGGAGGTCATTAGTTGAATTAGGCTTGAAATGGCAAAAGTTGGAATTTTTGAAAATTATTTCCGGGAGTAGACTTTTTGATATCAGGGTCGGATTCAGATTCCGAAAGTTGGAGTAGGTCCGTAATGTCATTGGTGACTTGTGTGCAAAATTTAGGGTCAATCGGACGTGTTTTGATAAGTTTCGGCGCCGTTTGTGGCAGTTGAATTTTCTTAGTTTTAATAGGCTTAAATTGGGGTGCGATTCGTGTTTTTGAAGTCGTTTGATGTGATTTGAGGGCTCGACTAAGTTCGTATGAGGTTTTAGGACTTGTTGGTATATTTGGTTGAGGTCTCGGGGGCCTCGGGTTGATTCTGAATGGTTAACGGATCAACAGTTGAAGTTGAGTGATTGCTGAAGATGGACCTCTGCTGGTGTAACCGCACCTGCGGAGATTTGATCGCAGGTGCGAGCTCGCAGGTGCGTGCTGCCTTGCGCATGTGCAAGATTGGAGGGGAGTGTAGAGATGGTCGCAGGTTCGAGGATTTTTCCGCACCTGCATGGCCGCAGGTGCGGTGAGAGGTGCACAGAAGAGGAAGACACGTAAGTGCGATAGGGAGTTCCGCATCTGCGTGACCGCAGATACGGCAGGAGGACCGCAGAAGCGGAAGTGGGCAGATGAGCTGGGACCGCAGAAGCGGCTTGGATACTCGCAGAAGCGGATGAGGGACCGTAGGAGCGGAATTGACCGCAGATGCGTGTGTGATGTCACTTCTGCGACGTCGCTGAAGAGGTTAAGTTCCCGCAGACGCGGAAGTGCTGGGCAGATTATTAAAATAAGGAATCGCAATTTTGGCCTCATTTCAAACATTTCAAGCACGGGTTTGGGCGATTCTTGAGAGAATTTTCGAGGGGATTCTTGAGGTAAGTCCTTGTGCTCATTCTTTATCAATAATCTTGCTTCCCCATTGATTTTCCCATCTAGTTGGTGTGTATTTAGGGTGTAAATTGGGAGTTTGAGGCTAGGAATTTGGGTGACGAATTGGTGTCGGATTTTGATAAAGTTGGTATGGTTGGACTTGTAGTTAAGTGGGCTTTCGAGTTTTGTGACTTTTATCAAATTTCAAGACGTGGGCTCGGTGGCCGACTTTTAAGTCGATTTTTGACTTTTGATTAATAGTTTAACATTTTCTTATAGAGTTGATTCCTTTAGCCCGTATTAAATATATCGAATTATTTATGGCTAGATTCGAGGCATTCGGAGGCCGTTTCGCGAGGCAAGGTATATTGGAGTAGAGATTTTCTCAGATTGAGATAAGTAACAATTTTAAATTTGGCTCTGAGGGTACAAAACCTCGTATTACGTGTCATGTATTTGGTTTTGAGGTGAGGCACATGGTAGGTGACGGGCGTGTGGGCGTGCACCGTAGGAATTGTGACTTGGTAAAATACCATAAAACTATGTAGTTGAATAATCTGTTGTTATATGTACATTCTCCATGTATTAGAGAAATTGAACCACAAGTTATGTTAGAAATCATGTTTCGACTATTTGTTGACACTGTAGGGACTCACAGAGGTCGTGTACATGTCGAATTATCTGCTAAATTTGTTATTTTGTACTCAGTCACAGTTTTACTTGTACATTATTTCTCAGTCTCTATTGTTCCTTGTTGATACATTATATCATTTCTGTTGGGGGTGATTTTCATGATTACTGAGAGCCCGAGAGACTGGAGAGATTGATGACTGAGTGAGGCAGAGGGCCTGATTATGAGATATTGATACTATAGCACATGAGTTGTCCGTGCAGCACGTGAGTTGTCCGTGCGGATCCAGATATTATACTACAGCACGTGAGTTATCCGTGCAACATGTGAGTTATCCGTGCAACACATGAGTTGTCCGTGCAGCACGATACGTGAGTTATCTTTGCGGATTATAGCCCTTGGAAGGAGCCCCTTTGAAGACTGTACACACCCCCAGTGAGCACATGTGCCTACTGAGTGTGAGTGCCGTATGCCGGGTGATGAGTGAATGGGAGGGCTGGGTGACTGTGGCCCTGAGAGGATGCATTTATTTTATTATTGTTGCACTTAGCTGCCATGTATAACTGTCTTGAAATTTCTGAAAGATATTACACTTTGTTTTACTTAAACTTGTCGTGACGTAACTGTTTGACATAATTTATCGAACTTGAAGGCATGCCTACCTTCTTATGTTGAAATCACTGTGATTGAACTAAAACTGTGAAGCTCGTCACTACTCTCAGTTCTTTATTTAGTCTTGTTACTTGCTGAGTTGGTTGTACTCACACTACACCCTCCACTTCATGTGCAGATTCAGGTATTTCCGGACACGGTGGGTATTGAATCCACCGCACAGTTGATCTTTTAGAGATTCCAAGGTAGCTGCCCGGCGTTTCGCAGACCTTGTTTCTCCATTCCTATCTTTCCATTTATTGTATTTAATTTCATACTATCATAGATAGTATATTCTAGACTTGTGATGTATAGATACTCGTGTACTCTGTGACACCCCGATAGTTGGGAACTTTCGCGTTGTGTTTTCGATTTCTATCCCTGTTTTATGAGAACTTTTATTATTTAAACTCCTTTAATTTATTTCTGTTAAATGTGTTGGAATTATTTCGAAAGGTCGCCTTGCATAGTACCACGATAGGCGCCATCACGACATGTTAGAATTTTGGGTCGTGATAAGAAGAAAATTAAAAAAAAAAGAAAAAGAATATTTTTTTTGGGGAGGGGGGGGGGGGAGGATAAGAAAAGGGACGGGGAGAAATAAAGGGGACGAAGAGGGAAGTAAAGTTTTTTTTCTTTAATATTTTGGTCCTTTTTTTGTTCTTGTTGTTACAATCATCAAATGCACGGTCCTTATGTGCGTAATATATACGTATTTCGGCCACATCAGCACTATGATCGTTATATGTGCATAGTCAACGGTCAAATGCATTTATTAATTAACAAATACATGAGTTGAAGTGTTTATATGGGAAATGTGTAAGTTTGTTTACGAGAATGATAAACTGGTACAAGTTTAAGTGGCTCCGAGGGTATTTTGCCTAAAAATATTTTATGCAATTTATAAATATTTTAAAACTTTTTCATATTTTTTGTCTTTTAACATATTAATTCAAGTATGAACTTAAAAGAATGGTTCAATATGTTTTGTACCCCATAGATGTTAGTAACTCAAATAAAGCTCAAACTAAAATTAAATTACTACTAATGCAAATAAAAAATTAAGAATGTCAATAATGTGGATATCTTTTTTGGATTCTGATAGTGAAATGTATAACTTAGTTTTACTTTTTTCTTTAGTGTTTAGTTATGTAACTAATACTTATTAGCAACATTTATTTTAGCATGACTTAGTACTTTTCGACTATGTTCATTTTTATAATGTCTTATTAGCAATATTCTTTTCTGAAATTTTATTATTTTTATTGTTGGTGACACTATATTTTAGTCCAATGCCATAATTTATTTCATATTTTGTGTTATTTTCTTGAAAAATGCCTTTTAATTATTGTATCTTACTAGGACTAAATATTTATCGCACAAACTACATGATTTGTGCTATGAAGATTTTACTTGCAGAAAAAAATCAAAAAAATCTAAGATTGAAAAACTCGACTCATGTTGGTTTGATTGGTTTATAAATTTTAAGAAGTAACACAATTAATTTGGTCTGGTAAATATAAAAATTCGAACTAACATGAGCTATATACAAACCTAATAATTTATATATAAGTTAATTTATAAAAAAAAATATTAACATTCATTGTTTAGTACACTGTATGAATAGGTTTTTTTCGTTTATATATGTGAGCAGAATCACCCCTACGAGTTGTAATTTAAATCGATATCCATTTTTGTTGTTGTCATCATGCATGTCATGATGTGCCTACCTAGTTTATATTGAGCATCGCCCAACAAATTTTTAATCAGATAGCCAACATATATTTTGCACTGAATTTTATGAAGCCAAATATCTTTGAATATATTTAGTGTCTCTCTCGAGCTATTGTAGAAACGCTCTTTATTTTTATTTATTTTTTAAAAAAATTTATACAAGTTAGAGTTAGATTTATTACACTTATATATATATATATATATATATATATATATATATATATATATATATATATATATATATATATATATTATTTGCTATGCATGCCAACTATGTATCAATAATGTATCCACAATGTTTTCCATTTCTGCTCCTACTGGTAATGTTCCATTTCTGCTCCTACTGGTAATGTTACATTTCTAACTATCGTCACAAAAATTACTTTTTGACATGATGACATCCCTCGCAACATAAATTCAAGGGTGAAATTTCGAAATATCTACGACCAAGCACCATATAATTGTTCAACAGTCAATTACTATCAATATTTTATAATCCTACCTCCAAACATGAGACTTATGTTTACAGTATGCTCATTAACAAGCTTACAAAGACATCTTTAAAAAGATCACACATACTATCACGCTCTTTATTTATTAATTTGGCAAAATGCTTACAAGTCCACATTAACATATAAAATTTTCAAGAAGTACTCAGAAGGAAGTATATTCGGGTCAATTGGTTCAAGAATATACTCAAGCTACCAAGGAGCTTAAACAGTAGGTTGAGAGGGAGAAACTCCACGAGAGAGACCTTGAAGTCCTTCGAAGCTAAAAAGGGTGAGCTTCAGAATGAATGGGACCAGACAGTCTCGAGATATGATAATTTGAAGCTTCAGTCTGAACTTGCCTGAAATTTCTTATTTCTGCGGACCAAGTTGAAGAATTTAGAAGCTGTTCGTATTGGGATCTCTGATTTGGACAGAAAAATTGAGAACACCAAACGAGCAATAGAGACAACCCAGAAAGCTATGAACTCGACCACCTCCAAAGAATGCTCCTCGGTGGGTGAATTGTCTCAAGACCAATCAGATGAGGTCAATAAAAAGAGGGCATTGAATTACACCCTACAACTTCGACTCCTCAAGTTGACTATCTCCAAATTGCTCCTTCGGCTTCTCAACTAGCTTCCCCGGATCCTGTAACAACTCAGCCGATCGTTTTGAGTATTTTAGCCCTGATATCCTATTTATTGCCTCCTCTATGTTGTATTATGGTTATGTGACTTGCCGGGGGTATTTGGTTTTGATTTCAGGTGAGTTTAGGAGTGAAATGGGACACATAGTCCCTAAGTTGGAGCATTAAGTTGAAAGAGTTGATCGTAGTTTGACATTTGTGTAGACGACTCCGAAATAGAGTTTTGATGGTTCCAACAGCTCCGTATGGTGATTTTAGACTTAGGAGCATGTACGGATGTTGATTTGGAGGTCCGTAGGTCATTTCAGCGTGAATTGGCAAAAGTTAGAAAAATTGAAGGTTTGGAAGATTGGAAAGCTTAACAAGGAGTTGACTTTATTGATATCGGGGTCGGATTTTGATTCCGGAAGTTGAAATAGGTCTGTCATATCATTTATGACTTGTGTACAAAATGTGAAGTCAATCGGAGTTGTTTTGGTATGAATCAGCATTAGTTTTGAAATTCAGAAGTTCATTAGTTCATTAGGCTTGA
Source organism: Nicotiana tomentosiformis (assembly GCF_000390325.3). NCBI lineage: Eukaryota > Viridiplantae > Streptophyta > Magnoliopsida > Solanales > Solanaceae > Nicotiana > Nicotiana tomentosiformis. The sequence goes on along the minus strand of NC_090812.1, from coordinate 143,722,642 downwards.
ATCGACGCGCGATACATGGTTCTAGTATTGTTTGATATGATTTGACGCTTCGAGCGTGTTCGTATAATATTTTAAGACTTGTGAGTATGTTTGATTGAGGTCCCGGAGGCCTCGGATATAATTCAGATCATGTTCGGTGCATTTCAGAAAATTGAAGACTGTTGAATCTGCTGCTACTGGTTTCGTCGTACGCGATCGCGAGTGGTGGTTCGCGATCGCGAAGAGCTATTTGGCGATTGGTGAAGTTTGTTCTATGCGATCGCAAGATGTTTTATGCAATCACGAAGAGTGCTGAGTTTGTTCATCGTGAACGCGTAGGGTAGACCGCATTCGCGTATAAGGAATGGCGAGGCTAGGGACTGAGGCAGGTTTGTGCTACGCGTTCGCGTGACCTGAGGCGCGGTCACGTAGGGGAGAAAGCTTATTCATCACGTTCGTGACTGGTTTCACGCAATCGCGAAGTGAATTTATTCGAACTGGGGAGAATTACTCTACACGATCGCGAGTCTTTGTCAGCGATCGCGATAGAGGGCGGTTGGGCAGCAGAATTTAAGTTTCCAAACGCGGGTTTCATCTCATTTTTCATAATTTGGACCTAAAGAGCTCGATATGATGTGACATTTCGAGGGTCTTTCAAGGAAATCATTAGGGTAAGTGATTCTAACCCGGGTTAGACTATATTTCATGAATCTATTGCTATTTTTACCATCTAATTAGTGATTTGAGTTGGACATTTGGGGAAATATTGTGAAACCTTCCTAGACTAAATTTTGGGGTTTTGAAAGGCGATTTGAGGTCGAATATGAGTAATTCTTGTATGGTTGGACTGGTTATATAATGGGTGTTCGGATTTTATAATTTTGGTCGGGTTCCGAGACACGAGCCGTGGTTGACTTTTTGAGTTGACTTTTTATTTCTTTGTAAAGATCGTCACTTTATTGTTCGAAATAAATTTCTATAGTTTATATTTATGGTATGAAGTTGTTTTGGCAAGATTCGAGCCGTTCGGAGTTGGATAATCGAGGGAAAGGCCTACTAATGGATTGAGTTAGCATGTTTCGAGGTAAGTGACTTGCCTAATTTTGTGTTGGGGATTTACCCTTAGGATTGGTGTTGTTTGTGATAACTGTGATGTGTGAAAGCCGTATACGCAAGGTGACGAGTGTGTGCACGGGCTAAATGTGAAAATTTAGCTGTTTTAGCTATGTAGATTCCTTTCATGACTTAATTGAGTTGCCTTAACATGTTATACTCATCATTTCTAGTCTATCTTCACATGCTCTACTTGTCTTATCTTTTATTTGTTAATTGCCCTACATGTTTAGTTGAAGTTGTTGTTGTTTCCTTTATTCCATATGCATTATTTTTGTGTTGAATTCTTTACTTGAAATCGTTATTCTTGGAATATCTTGTTGTTAAAATTGGTATTGAGTTATAAGGGGCGTGATTCACATGGAGGCAAGGTGTTAAGTGATGAAACGCTATTCTCGTTGAGTTATTCACTTCCGGTTGTTATTGTTGATACTCTTGTGCATATTGTGGTTGAGCCATGGGCTACTTGTTGTGAAAATACTATTGTTGTATAAATGCCACCTTATCAACCGTACGGATAACTTACGTGTTGCACGGACAACTCACGTGCAAGTAATAACAATATCTCGAATTTGACAGAGTGTATAAATGTCTTTATAAGGTGGCATATAAAGAAGATATGCATAAAGACATTTATAGATATCTGAAACTAGCTAATTTAGAAGAGATGTAGTAAAATCATGTATACATCAAAGGACATTGCAAGTAGAGAAGAAATGCAACAACCAAAACAACCACTGGACATTTTTTCTAAGAAATACCGTAACCGAACCAAATCACTGGTCAGCTTTCCTCATACCGCGTGTACACCATCAAGAGAGAAACATGAGAAGGTGACCCTAGGGGGATGGATCCATATCCACATACTGCACGGACAACTCATGTGCTGCACAGATAACTCACGTGCCAATAATATATCAACCGTACGGATAACTTACGTGTTGCACGGATAACTCACGTGCAAGTAATAACAATATATCGAATTGCGTATTCAGGTGCCATAAATATCATCCGCATTGCATGTTCACATGCCAAAAATAACAACATGTAACGACCCGATCGGTCGTTTTGAGGATTAGCATTCCACTCGATGGCTTAAGGCCTCGAGTATCTTCGTATTGTGTATCATGACTTGTGTGTATGTTCGAGTTCAGATGATTCGGGATTGATTTGGAGGAATAATTCTTATTATAGAAACTTGAGCTATAACCATTGACCGAACTTTGACTTTTATGTAGATGACTCCGAAATGGTATTTAGATGATTTTAATAGCTTTGTATGATGATTTTGTACTTAGGCGTATGCCCGTATTCGGATTTGGAGGTCTGTAGGTTGATTTGATGCATTTTGTTGAAAGTTGGAAAGTTGTAGGTTATGAAGGTTGAGAGGTTTGACTAGGAGTTGACTTTTTTGATATCACGTTCAGATTGCGATTCCAAGAGATAGAATAGCTCTGTTGTGTCATTTGGGACTTGCATACAAAAGTTGAGGTTATTCCAAATTGATTTGATATGATTCGGCGCAGATTGTAGAAGTTGAAAGTTTATAAGTTTGATTTGAGGTACGATTCATAGTTTTGGTATGGTTGGACTCGTATCGGAATGGGTGTTCGGATTTTGTGAATTTTGTCGGATCCTGAGTTGCGAGCCCAGGGTTTAATTTTTGGGTTGACTTTTAGTTTTCATTAAATATCGAAGCTTTATCATCCGAAATTATTTCCTATGATTTGTATTCATGATATTAAGTTATTTTGGCTAGAAGGGAGTTGTCCGGAGGTTGTTTCACACGAGAAGGTCATTTTAAATTATAAGTTTAGCTTCCCTGAGGTAAGTATCTTTCCCAACTTTGTGTGGGGGAGGGGGGGAGACTACCCCTTAGGATTTGAGTCGTTGTGCTAATTGTGTCATGTGAAAGTCGTGTACGCGAGGTGACGAGTATGTATTCGGGCTTGTTTGTGAAAATTGACCGGTTTAGACTTTTAGACTTCTTTCATATATTTGTTTGAACTTGTTAGCACATGTTATATCTTTTAATTATCTTATTTACTCTCACATTCCTTATTTGAAGTTGTTAGTACATGTCATATCCTTTACTTGTCAAGTTTACTCTTACATATTTTATTTGAAGTTGTTACCTCTTTTATCCTTATGTGACTTCTGTTATTGTTGAGTTATTCTTAATTGAAATTGTTTTTACATGATACCCTTTTGTTGCCGGGTTATTCTCATGCATTAGACGTAGTTGCTAGTTCGTGTCAATTCTTCATTGTTAGCCTATTTCATACACTAGAATCCGAAGTTGCCATTTCATGGAAATACCTTCATTATCGAGTTTATCCTTAAGCAATTAATTGAAGTTGAAATTATTGAAAATCATTAATCTATTTTAATTGATGTTGTGTTTAGAGGGGGTGTTGTTCATTATTGAGTTACTTTCCCGTTCATTTTATTGTTATAGAGATTATATACATTATGTTTGTTGTGGAAATATTGATATTGTTGGTTCTTTTGGAACTATTGTGGCCTATGAGCACTTGTGGTATGAGTTGATATGTCGTGTTGTTGTGATGGTAGCACATGTGAATTGTTGTGTGGATTGATTATTGCTATGCGGAGCAGAAGGGTGGCATCTCATTGTTGTTGTTATGCGAGGCATAAGGTGGCATATCACTATTGTTGATTGTGTAGAGAGATACGGGTAGCTATTGTGTTATTATCCGGGCAAAGCGATAAGGGTGGCTATTATGCAGAGTGATACGGATGGCTATCGGAGTGATACGGGTGGCTAATGATATTGTCATATCGGAGTGGTACGGGTTGCTATCGGCGTGATATGGGTGGCTAGTGATATTGTTAGGACGGAGTGATACGGGTGGCTATCAGAGAGATAAGAGTGGAAATGTCAGGGATGATGTGTGATGCCCTGGGGGCATTATGTTGATGATATTCATGTGATGGTGTGATTTTTATTGTGTATGTTATACACCTTACGTGACTTGTTGTTTTGTTTCAATGAGCTACTCGATGTCTTTGATATTACTTGTTGACTTGGGCAGTTATAGTACACTCATACAAGCATACATCATAGCATACTACTTATACTAGTTCAGGAGTATGAAGCTTGATATTTATTAATTGTGCCCATGTATTCTTGTGTTATGCGCTCTCATGTTAATATTGAGCCTATGACCACGCCGGGGGGATTGTGATTGTGAGCATATGATCATGTTGGGCGGATTGAGATACTGGCACGTCAGTTGTCCATGCGGTTGTCATTAGAAATATGGGTGCAAGGTGCCATGAGCATATGATTATGGGTTGAGACCTGTGACTTGTGATTATGAGATGAGGTATCTCGAAGTAAATTCATTGTGAAACTTGTTTTAGAATGGCTTGATTAATTAGTTGTTATTTGTTTTCCTTATTTGGTTTCAATGGTACCTTCACGGTATTCTTATTACTTTACTATCTATATCATATGTGGATTCTTGTTGCCATTTACTTATTTCTGCATTTTAGTATTAGCTCTATACTTCTATACTGCACAAGTTAGTTTGATTAGTAGGTGGCTTGACTTGTACCTCGTCACTACTCCACCGAGGTTAGTCTTGATACTTACTCGATACCGACTGTGGTGTATTCGTACTATACATCCGCACATTTTTTTGCAGATCCAGGTATTGGAGATAGCGGACTCGGGCAGAGTCAGCCTATTGATTGCGAGAATTCAAAGTAGAGCTACTTGGTCGTCACAGTCCCTTGGAGTCCTTTCCTTTCATTGTATTGTCAGCTTGTTATTTAAACAATATTGTATTTCGATCTTTGAGATATTTCCATATATTCAGATAGAGTTCGTGACTCTGTATTACCTAATTTTGGGAGGTTGTTATGATTATTGCCGCGTAGGTTTATTTCTCTTTTGTTTCGGTATTCACATTAAACTTTGTTTCAAATTATCATTGTTAAATTAGCTTAATTGTTGAAAGTAATTAGCTTACCTAGTCTTAGAGAATAGGTGCCATCACGACGCCTATGGTGGGATTTTATATCGTGATAAGTTCGTATTAGAACTCTAGGTTCATAGGTTCTACGAGTCACGAGCAAGTTTAGTAGTATCTTGCGGATCGATATAGAGACGTCTGTACTTATCTTCGAGAGACTACAAAACTATTAGAAAATATTCCACTTCTTTCATTCCTGTAGTGCGGATTTGTTAATTTTGATGTTTGAGCCTTTGTCTTTCTATTCTCTCATAGATAGCGAGGACACGCACTACATATCAGCTGAGCAGATACTTGTGCGCCCTACTAAATCCGCGAGAGGTCGGGGCCAAGGTGGAGGCCCAGGAGGGGCACGTGCCGCAGCTAGCGCACCTGCTAGGGTAGCAGTTGAGGAGCCTCCAGTAGCTCTGGCAGGGGGACAGGCACCAGAAACTCTTGTTGTTACCTCTAGACTTCAGGAGACTTTAGCGCAGTTCCTGATCATGTTTGGTACATTGGCTTAGGCGGGATTGATCTCTGTGGCACCAGCTACTTCACAAATTGGGGGAGGAGCTCAGACTCCCCACCGACTGTACTCTAGAGCAGTGGGCTCATATTGGTAAAGTTTCGGATGTGGTGCCGGTACATCCTGTTATTCTGGTTCATCTTGAGGCCAGACCAGGGGTATCACAGGAGGAGTAGAAGAGGCTTCAAAGGTTCAAGAGGTATAGTCCACCTACTTTCAGTGGCAAAGCTACTGAGGATGAGCAGGGCTTTCTAGAGAAGTATCACCGTATTCTCCATACCATGGGTATTGTGGAGGTGAGAAGAGTTTCTTTTACTATATTTCAGGTGTCGGGAGCAGCGTATCAGTGGTGGCAGCTTTATGAGGAGGGTAGACCAGCCGATGAAGCACCACCCACTTGGACTCAGTTTTCAGAGATATTTTTATGGAGTTTGTTCCTCAGACCCTCCGGGATTCGTGGCATACAGAGTTCGAGCAGCTACGTTAGGGCACCATGACTGTGTTAGAGTATGCCATCAGGTTTAGTGAGTTATCACGTCATGCATCTAGTTTGTTGCTACAATTATAGAGGGAGTATGCGGATTTATTAAGGGGCTCAGTTATGGTCTTAGATTTAGCATGGCTTGGGAGTTGGAGACTGATACTCCATTCCAATAGGTTATGGAGATTGCTATGAGGTTAGAGCGTATTCGGGGTGAGGATAGGGGGGATAAGGAGACCAAGAGGTCTCAATGTTCTAGAGGATTCAATGGATTCTACTTTTCAGCTATGACCTACCATGGCAGAGGCTCAGGCATCCGGCCAGTCTAGTCTACACTTCAGACTACTCATGGCGCTCTAGTTAGTTAAGGTACTCATATGGGGTAGTCATCTTATAGGGCACCACTTGCGTGGGTTTCCCACATCGGTTATTCTAGTTATTTGGCACAGACTCAGTACCAGCAACCATGCCACAGAGGTTGTTTTTATAAGTGTGGCGATACCAAGCATATCATGAGAGACTGTCCTAGACTCAGGAGAGGTGGACTTCATCAGAGCACTTAGGCTATGGGCCCGATTCTAGTTGCTACTCCACCTGCACAGCCAGCTAGGGGCGGAGGACAGGCAGGTAGATGGTGCCCTAGAGGGGGATGCCCAGCCTATTAATATGTTTTTCATGGTAGGGCTGAGGCCGCTACACCAGATGGTGTCATTATAATTATGGTTTCGATTTGTTATAGAGGAACATCATTCTTATTTTGATTTGGTCTTGTTTATCGGAGTGAGTCCTCCTATCTTGTTTCACATATGGATGTGTTTCGTGATTCTTATACTCTACTTATGTGTTTACCCCTGTTGGGAGATTCTATAATGGTAGCCCGTGTCTATCATCTTTGTTGGATCACTATTGAGAGCTATATTGCTAGAATGAACTTTCTGTTACTCATTACTGTAGGTTTGGATGTGATTTCTGGAGGATTTGGTTACAATTTGTGATTTAGGTGCTCTACAGATGTGGAAAGTCTATTATGTATTATGATTTTGTGTTGCGGAAGTGAGTTGGTAGAAGTTTTCGGTTGGTGTGATGTGTATTGTACTTGTGATTCAGAACTAAGGGTGAGACCCTCGCATTTTCATGTGGTTTGATATGTTTGAACCGAGTTACGTGACGCGGTAGAGTTATATTAGGGTGAGATCCGTATGATTATTTCATATGTTTTGATTCTCCACTGTAGAATTGGTTCGTAGTATGGTACTGATAGGGAGTTGTTCCTGCCAGGCTTGTTTGATAGTCCTCTCATGTGTTTCTCTTTCAATATTCAGTCATATTCGTGTTGTGCTTATTGGGTTTTAGCTTGCGAGGTGTGTGCCGAGGTAGTGCTAGGTGTGATTTGTTGATTGAGTGAATGGTTATGATATCTTTATGTTTCTTGCATTGTTTTCAATGTTTTGAAGGTTTGGAACATGGTTATAGTTGTTATGAGATTATTTACCGGTGTTGGATCTGATTACGGGCAACTATCATGGTTAGAGGTGTTGCTATGGGCATATGTGTGTTGTCCTACGTTGTATGGTTATACCTTGGGGTGTATGCAATAACTGTGGAAGCTAGTTGAGGTTGATACATTGTGTTTATGTGGAAATCGGTTCTTTGGAAAATTATCGAATGGTGAAAATTTTGGTTCTAAGGCTTATTGATGTGGGTGGCGGGAATAATCTTCAATTGAGAGGATGTTGTCGGGCTTATGTGGATTGCGGTGATGTGGGATCAATCGCGAGTATATGTATGGTGAATTCATTCAGAGATTTGACGACTTTGAAATGGTTCTTTGCCCATTCGAGGACGGACGTTTGTTGTAGAGAAGGAGAATGAATGACCCGATCGGTTATTTTGAGGATTAGCATTCTATTTGGTGGCTTAAGGCCTCGAGCAGCTTCGTATTATGTATCATTACTTACGTGTGTGGACGGGTTCAAATTTCGGATGATTCGGGATCGATTTGGAGGAATGATTCTTGTTTTAGAAGCTTAAGCGATAAGGATTGATTGGAGTTTTACTTTTGGTTAGATGACTCCGGAATGGTTTTTTGATGATTCTAATAACTTTGTATGGTGATTTTAGACTTAGGCGTATGTCCGGAATCGGATTTGGAGGTCCGTAGGTTGATTTGATGCATTTTAGCGAAAGTTGTAGGTTTGGAAGGTTGAAAGGTGTGACCGGGAGTTGACTTTATTGATATCGGGTTCGGATTGAGATTCTGGAAGTTCAAATAGCTTTGTTGTGTCATTTGGGACTTGCATACAAAATTTGAGGTAATTCCGGATTGATTTGATATGATTCGACGTGCGTTGTAGAAATTAAAAATTTATAAGTTCATTAAGTTCGATTTGAGGTGTGATTCATAGTTTTGATGATGTTGGATGTGATTTGAGTCCTCGAGTAGGTCCACGTTATGTTATGGAACTTATTGGTATGTTCGTACGGGGTCCCGAGGGCCCCGGGTGTTCTCCGGACCGATTTTGTATCATTTGGATCCTGTTAGGTGAAGCTGGTTTGGGCAGGGATCTGGTGTGGTCGCACCTGTAGACCACTAGGCACAAGTTTGGTGGTCGCAAGTGTAGACGAGGAGGCGCAGAAGCGAGATGATGCGGAGTTGAGGTTTTGCGCATCTGCGATGTCATTCACGCAGATGCAGATATGCAGGTACGAGTGGGAATGTGCAGGTGCGGTTGTGAGCTGGGTTGGAAGTCTCCACAGATGCAGAGTTTTTGTCACAAAAGCGAGTGCACAGGTGCGCTTCGTTGTTCAGAGATGCGTCACTGTAGATGCGGTGTCTTGGACGCAGGGGTGGTCATCTGGGATTTTAGTTGTTTGCGCATTTGCGGTGAATATTCTGCAGATGCAGCTTCGCATATGCGACTGTGAGTCCGCAAAAGCGGAACTGCTAGGCAAATCATGTTATATATCGAGGGTTTGATATTTTTATCACTTTTTGAGTTAGAGAGCTCAGATTGGGGCGATTTTGGAGGGTATTTTCACGTGTTGGATTGGGTTAAGTGTTCTTTACCCAGATTTGATTATATTTCATGATTCCATCTTTGTTTCAATCATTAAATTAGTGATTTGAGTTGGAGAAAATTAGAGATTTTTGTAAAAACTTTCAAAATAGTAAAATGATGATTTGAGGGATGATTTGATGTCGTAATTGGATAATTTTGGTATGGTTGGACTCGTATAGGAATGGATGTTTGGGTTTTGCGAATTTTGTCAGGTTCCGAGGTGCGAGCTTGGGGTTGACTTGTTTTGGTTGACGTTTGTTGCCAGGTTATTCTCATAAATTAGACGTAGTTGCTAGTTAGTTCCATCTCTTCATTGTTAGCCTATTTCATACACTAGACTCCGAAGTTACCATTTCATGGAAATACCTTCATTATCGAGTTTATCCTTAAGCATTAGTTGATGTTGAAATTATTGAAAGTCATTAATCTATTTTAATTGAAGTGTTGTTTAGAGGGGGTGTTGTTCATTATTGAGTTACTCTCCTATTTATTTTTTTGTTATTGAGATTCTATACACATTGTGTTTGAGGCGTGAGCTATTTATTGTGGAAACATTGATATTGTTGGTTCTTTTGGAACGGTTGTGGCCTATGAGCACTTGTGGTACGAGTTTATATGTCGTGTTGTTTTGATGTCAGCACTTGTGAATTTTTGTGTGGATTAATTGTTGTTATGCGGAGCATAAGGGTGTCATCTCGTTGTTGTTTTTATGCGGGGCATAAGGGTGGTATCTCACTGTTGTAGATTGTGCAGAGAGATACAAGTGGCTATTATGCGGAGTGATATGGGTGGCCATCAGAGTGATACAGGTGGCTAATAATATTGTTAGGGCGGAGTGATACATGTGGCTATAGTAGTGATGCAGATGGCTAATGATATTGTTAGTTCGGAGTGATACGGGTAGCTATCGAAGAGATATGGGTGGCACTGTCAAGGATGATGTGTGATGACCTTGGGGCATTATGTTGATGATATTCGTGTGATGCTGTAATTTGTTTTGTGTATGTTATAAACCTTACGTGACTTGTTGTGTTGTTTCAATGAGCAACTCGATGTCTTTGATATTATTTGTTGACTTGGACTACAATAATACACTCGCACAAGCATACACCGTGTATGCCACTTATACTAGTTCAGGAGTATGAAGCTTGACATTTATTGATTATGCCCATGTATTCTTGTGTTATACGCTCTCATGTTAATATTGACCATGTGACCACGTCGGGCATATTGTGATTGTGAGCCTGTGATCATGCCGGATTGAGATGCTAGCACGTGAGTTGTCCGTGTGGTTGTGAACAGTAATGTGGGCGCAAGGCGCTGTGATGTAATGACTTGGCCGGTCGTTTTGAGTATTATAACCCTGTTCCCCCATTTACTGCTCAATTTATACTTTATAGTTGTTTTATGACTTACCGGGTTAGTGGGTTCGGGTCCGGAAGGAATTCAGAGTGAAATGAGACACTTAGTCTCATAATTGAAAATTTAAGTTAGAAAAGTGGACCGAATAGGGACCTATGTGTAAACAACCTCGGATTTGAATTTTGATGATTTCAATAGCTCTTTATGGTGATTTTGGACTTAGGAGCGTGTCCAAAAAATTATTAGGAGGTCCGTAGTGGAATTAGGCTTGAAATGTCAAAATTTGAATTTTTGGGAAGTTTGACCGGTGGTTAACTTTTTGATATCGGGGTCGGAATCCGATTCTGAAAATTTGAATACCTTCATTATATCATTTATGACTTATGTGCAAAATTTGAGGTCAATCGGATGTGATTTGGCTGGTTCCGGAGTCATTTGTAGAAATTGGAAATTTTAAAGTTCGTATGATATTTTAGGACTTGTTGGTATATTTGGTTGAGGTTCCGAGAGCCTCATGTGAGTTTCGAATGGTTAACGGATCAGAAATTGAACTACAACAGTTGCTGCAATTTCCTTCTGCTAGAAATTACTTGTGCCATAATCGAGCCTAGATGCGAGCCCATAATCGAGCCCAGGATCAAGCCACGATCGAGCCCAGGGTCGAGAGCCACAATCGAAGGTAGGGTCGAGGATCAGGATCGAAGCCACGATTAAGCCCAGGGTCGAGGGCCAGGATCGAGGGTCAGAATCGAGGCCCAGGATCGAGGACCTCGATCGAAGGCCATGATCAAAGGCTAAGAACGAGGCAAATCCGAGGCTGTCTAGCAGAATTATAAAATAGGGACTTTGTCGCATTCGCCATTTTTGACAAATTGGAGCTTGAGGAGAGGCGAATTTTGATAGATTTTTAAGAAAAACTTGAGGTAAGTCCCTTGTGATCATTTCTACTCCATAATATTGAATTATCATCGAATAATCCGACTAGATTACATGATTTTGAGGTGTAAATCGGAGATTGAAACTTAGAAATTTGGAAATAAGAATTGTAGATTTGAGGGTTGAGTTGAGGTCGAATTTTGGTAGAATTGGTATGAGTAGACTCGTAGTTGAATGGACTTTCGTATTTTCTAACTTTTGTCGGGTTCCGAGACGTGGGCCCCCACAGGCGATGTTTGAGCTAAAATTCAAATTTTTATGGAAAATTAGCATTTTCTTATGGAATTAATTTCAATGAATTTTATTGACCGAAACGAATTATTTATGACTAGTTTCGAGGTGTTTGGAGGCCAATTCACGAGGAAAGGACATTGCAGAATAAGAATTTCACGGCTTGAGGTAAGTAACAGTTATAAATCTGGTCCTGAGGGTATGAAACCCCGGATTTTGTGTCATGTAATTATTTTGGAGGTGACACACATGCTAGGTGACGTGCGTGTGGACGTGCACCGAGGGGATTGTGACTTGGTCCGTCCCGTGAAACTGTAAAGTTGAATAACTTGTTGTTAACTATATGCTCTCTATGTGTTGAAGAAATTTGACTGTAGATCATGTTAGAAATCATGCTTAGGCTATGTGATAGTACTGTTGGGACCCACCGAGATCGCGTACTTGTTGAATTATTTGCTAATTATTGTCTTGTACCCAGTCATGATTTTTCTTCCGTATTATACCTCAGTCTTTTCTGGATATTTATTGATACACTATGTTATCTTTGTTTGGGCTGATCTTTGCGATTTCTGAGAGCCCGAGAGATTAGAGAGGTTGAGGACTGAGTAAGGTTGAGGGTCGGTTGGTAAGGTAAGTATATTATGGCACATAAGTTGTCCGTGTAGGATATTATAACACGTGCGTTGTCCGTGCAGGATATTATAGCACGTGCGTTGTCCGTGCAGCACGTGAGTTGTCCATGCAAATTATGGCGTTTGGGCTGTAGGAGCCCCTCCGAAGTCTGTACACCCCCAGTGAGCGCGGTACCCATTGAGTGTGAGTGCCGAGGGCTAAGAGCCGAGTGGTTGAGCTGTTGTGATGAGTTGAGTGACTGTTGCCTGAGAGGATGTACTTGCTTTGCATTTGTTGTTGCACTTGGTTGCTATCTGTCATTGTTGTGAAATCTCTGAAAGATTTTATATCCGGATTACATGAACTTGAACTGTATAAAATTGATTTGACTTAAACTGCCGGATTTGAAAACATGTCTATTATTTGCTGGAATTACTGAAAGTGAACTATAACTGTGTAGCTCGTCACTATCTTCAGTTCCTTAGTTATTATTGTTACTTGCTGAGTTGGTTGTACTCATACTACACCCTGCACTTCGTGTGTAGATCCAAGTGTTCCCGGACATAGCGGGTGTTGATCATTTCGTGTAGTTGATTTTCAGGAGATTTTGAGGTAGCTGCCATGTTCCGCAGACTTTGTCTATCCTTCTCTATCTACTTGTTTACTGTATTTGGTCTCAGACTATTATAGACCGTATTTTCCAGACTTGTATTCATATTAGATGTTCATATACTCGGTGACACCAGGTTTTGGAGAGTGTTCGTGTCAGTATTTGTGGAATTTTGTATTGTATTAAATTATTGTATTTTCAAACTTAAGAGAAATTATGGTTTATCGAGATTATCGGCTTGCCTAGTACCGGGATAGGCGCAATCACGACAGGTTGAGATTTTGGGTCGTGACAAGTTGGTATAAGAGCCTAGGTTACATAGGTCTCACGATTCATAAGCAGGTTTAGCAGAGTCTTGCGGATCGGACGGAGACGCCTGTACTTATCTTCGAGAGGCTGCAGAACCCTTAGGAAAATTTCATTTTTTTGTATTCTATCGTGCGAATTTGTTGATTACGGAAACTAAATTTCTGTTATTCTATTCTCTCACTGATGGTGAGGACACGTACTACCGGATCGGACGGTCAGCCACCAGTTAGGGCCGCGAGAGGCTGGGGCCGTAGTAGAGGTCGGGGCCGAGGTAGAGGTCAGGGTATAGCTCGTACCACAGTTGGACCAGCACCTGTAGTACCACCGGTTGCTCCAGCTCAGGAGTAGATTCCAGATATAACTGAGCCAACAGGATCAGCTCAGGCACCAACTTTGCCCATTGAGATTCGAGGCCTTCAGGAGACTTTGCCCAGATATTGGCAGCCTGCACTGGTCTTGCTCGGGTGGTTTCGGCTCAGGCCGCACCTGCCACTTCTCAGACTGGGGGAGGTACTCATACCTCTATTTCCCGTACTCCAAACCAGGTAGTACATGGACCTCATATACCGGGGGCATTACCAGCCCAGCCGGCTGTAGCCGCTCAGGCCCCGGTAGTTCCTGTTATGGTAGATGATGAGCAGAGGAGACTTGAGAGATTTTAGAGGCTTAGACCTCCACCTTTTAGCGGTGTTGAGTCAGAGGATGCCTAGGGTTTTCTGGATAAGTGTCAGCAGATGCTTCGGACAACGGGTATTCTAGATACCAATGGGGTCTCATTCACTACTTTTTAGTTTTCTGGTGCTGCCTTCAGATGGTGGGAGTCTTACGAGAGGTGTAGGCTGGTCGGTGCAACACCCTTACCTGGCAGCAGTTCTCTGGTCTATTCCTGGAGAAGTTCGTGCCTCAGTCCCGCAGAGAGGAGCTACACAGGCAGTTTGAGCAGCTTCATCAGGGCGATATGTCCGTGACACAGTATGAGATGATATTTTTAGAATTGGCCCGTCATGCTATTTGGTTGATTCCCACAGATAGGGAAAGGATCAGGAGATTCATAGATGGCCTTACTTTTCAGCTGTGATTACTCATGACTAGAGAGAGAGTGCCTGGTGCTACTTTCGACTTGGTTGTCGACATTGTTCGTCAGATTGAGATGGTTCGCAGCCAGGAGCGGGTTGAGAGGGAAGCTAAGAGGCCTCGTGGTTCCGGTGATTTCAGCGGTGTTCCTTCAGGGGGGTCAGTTTTACCGCGGTAGAGGTCGTTCTTACAGACATGCTAAGGCGGGTCGTCCAGCTCATCGTGGTATATCAGCTAGCCACGGTTCTTACAGTGCTCACACAGGCCAGTCTTCATTCAGTATACTACTAGTGCAGATTTCTCATCATGCCTCGTTTGCTCAAGCTTCTACAGGTAATTCTTCGAGTTATTAGGAGCAGCAGTTCCGTCAGAGGAGGGGGGCTCCATAGTAGAGTTCTCGACCAACGGCACTAGCACCAACAATTACACCACCCACCCAGCCAGATCGGGGTAGGGGTCAGGAAGCTAGGGGTCACCTAAGAGGGGGCAGCCAATTAGGTGGCGGGCAGGCTCGATTCTATGCTTTTCCTGCTAGGACATATGTTGTTGCCTCAGACACAGTGATCACGGGTATTGTTTCAGTGTGCCACAGGGAGGCTTCTATATTATTTGACTCTAGTTCCACTTATTCATATGTATCATCGTATTTTGCTCGTTATCTGGATATGACATGTGAGTCCTTAGTTTCACCTATTTGTGTATCTACACCGGTGGGCAATATTATTACTGTGGATTGTGTGTATCGGTCGTGTGTGGTAATTATTTTAGAACTGGAGACTAGAGTTGATCTCTTATTACTCGGTATGGTTGATTTCAATGTAATTATGGATTGGTTGTCTCCATGTCATGTTATTCTGGACTGTCACGTAAAAATCATGACGTTGACGATGCCGGGGTTACCAAAGGTTGAATGGAGAGATTCTCTACATTTTGTTCCTAGCAGGGTAATTTCTTATTTGAAGGCTCAACATATGGTTGGAAAGGGATGTCTGTCATATTTGGCCTTTGTGAGAGATATTGATACAGATACTCCTATTATTGATTCAGTACCGGTCGTGCGAGACTTTTCGGATGTATTTCCTGTAGACCTGCCGGGTATGCCACCTGATAGGGATATTGATTTCGGTATTGACTTGGTGCAGGGCACTCAGCCTATTTCTATTCCTCCGTATCATATGGCACCAGCTGAGTTAAAAGAATTGAAAGAGCAACTTTAGGAACTCCTTGGAAAGGGGTTTATTAGGCCTAGTGTGTCACCTTGGGGTGCACCAGTTCTGTTTGTGAAAAAGAAAGATAGTACTATACGGATGTGCATTGATTATAGGTAGTTGAACAAAGTTACAATCAAGAATAAATATCCATTGCCGCGTATGGATGATTTATTTGGCCAACTTCAGGGAGCGAGGGTGTTCTCCAAAATTGATTTGAGATCTGGGTATCACCAGTTGAAAATTCGGGATTCGAATATTCTAAAGACGGCATTCAGAACTCGTTATGGCCACTATGAATTTCTTGTGATGTCTTTTGGGCTAACCAATGCCCTAGCAGTATTTATGCATTTGATAAATAGTGTATTTTAGCCATATCTTGATTTATTCGTCGTAGTATTTATTGATGATATTCTGGTGTACTCACGTAACCAGGAGGAGCATGCACAACACTTAGGTATTGTATTACAGAGGCTGAGAGAGGAGAAACTTTATGCCAAATTCTCTAAGTGTGAGTTCTAGCTTAGTTCGGTGGCATTCTTGGGACATATAGTGTCCAGCGAAGGAATTAAGGTAGATCCAAAGAAAATAGAGGCAGTTCAGAATTGGCCCAGACCATCTTCAGTTACTAAGATTCGGAGTTTTCTCGACTTGGCTGGTTACTATCGTCGCTTCGTGAAGGGTTTCTCGTCTATTGCATCGCCTATGACTAAATTGACCCAGAGAGGTGCTCCGTTCAGGTGGTCGGGTGAATGTGAAGAGAGCTTTCAGAAGCTCAAGATTGCTTTGACTACAGCTCCAGTATTGGTGTTGCCTACAGGTTCAGAGTCTTATACTGTATATTGTGATACGTCGCGTATTGGTCTCGGTACAGTGCTTATGCAAGACGGTAGGGTGATTGCCTATGCGTCCAGTCCACGATCTTGAGTTAGTAGCTATTGTTCATGCCCTGAAAATTTGGTGGCATTACTTGTACGGTGTCCAGTGTGAGGTATTTACTGATCATCGGAGTCTACAACATTTATTTAAATAGAAGGATCTTAATTTGCGGCAGCGGAGGTGGTTAGAGTTGCTTAAGGATTACGACATTACCATTCTCTATCATCCCGGAAAGGCCAATGTGGTGGCCGATGTCTTGAGTCATAAGGCGGAGAGTTGGGGCAGCTTAGCATACTTACCGGTAGTAGAGAGACCTTTAGCCTTGGATGTTCAGGCCTTGGCTAATTAGTTTGTGAGATTGGATGTTTCCGAGCTGAATCGAGTTTTGGCTTGTGTGGTTTCTCGGTCATCTTTATATGATCGCATCAGAGAGCGCCAGTATGATGATCCATATCTTCTTGTTCTTAAGGACACGGTTCAGCACGGTGATGCCAAGAAAGTCACTACTGAAGATGATGGTGTATTACAGATGCAGGGCAGGCTATGTGTGCCTAATGTAGATGGATTGCGTGAGTTGATTCTCCAGGAAGCTCACAGTTCACGATAATCCATTCATCCAGGTGCCGCGAAGATGTATCAGGATTTGAGACAGCATTATTGGTGGAGGCGAATGAAGAAAGATATAGTTGGGTTTGTAGCTCGGTGTCTAAATTGTCAACAGGTAAAGTATGAACATTAGAGACCGGGTGAATTGCTACAGAGACTTGAAATTCCGGAGTGGAAGTGGGAGCGTATTACCATGGACTTCGTAGTTGGGCTTCCACGGACCTTGAGAAAGTTTGATGCTGTTTGGGTGATTGTAGATCGGCTAACCAAGTCCGCACATTTTATTCCAGTTGGTACTAATTATTCTTCAGAGCGGTTGGTTGGGATTTATAATCGCGAGATTGTTCGTCTACACGATGTGCCAGTGTACATCATTTCAGATTGGGGCACGCAATTTACATCACAGTTTTGGAGAGCAGTGCAGTAAGAATTGGGCACACAGGTTCAGTTGAGTACAACATTTCACCCTCAAATGAACAGACAGTCTGAGCGCACTATTCAGATATTGGAGGATATGCTACACACTTGTGTCATTGATTTTGGGGTTTCTTGGATCAATTTCTGTCACTCGCGGAGTTTGCCTACAATAACAACTACCAGTCGAGTATTCAGATGGCTCCGTATGAAGCTTTATATGGGAGACAGTGTCGGTCTCCGGTGGGTTGGTTTGATCCGGGTGAGGTTAGACTATTGGGTACTGACTTGGTTTAGGATGCTTTAGAGAATGTCAAAGTAATTCAGGAACGGCTTCACATGACACAGTCTAGACAGAAGAGTTATGCCGAGAGTAAGGTTCATGATGTTGTTCACATGGTTGGGGAGAAGGTTCTGCTCAAGATTTCACCCATGAATGGTGTGTTGAGGTTCGGGAAGAAAGGCAAGTTCAGCCCTCGGTATATTGGGCCTTTTGAGATACTTAAAAAAATTGGGGATGTGGCTTATGAACTTGCTTTGCCACCTAGTCTATCAGGTGTTCATCCAGTGTTCCATGTATCCATGATCCGAAAGTATGTCGGGGATCCGTCTCATATTCTGGATTTCAGTACAGTACAAATAGGCAGTAATTTGTCTAATGATGTGGAGTCGATGGCTATTTTAGACCGACAGGTTAGAAAGCCTAGGTCAAAGAGCATAGAATCAGTGAAGGTGCAGTGGAGAGGCCAGCCAGCCGGAGAAGCTACTTGGGAGCTTGGACAGGAGATGCGGAGCAAATATCCACATTTATTTAAGACTCCAGGTATTGTTCTAAACTCATTTGAGGACGAACGTTTGTTTAAGAGAGTGAGAATGTAACTACACGGTCGGTCATTTTGAGTATTATAACCCTGTTCCCCTATTTACTGCTCAATTTATGTTTTGTAGTTATTTTATGACTTACCGGGTTAGTGGGTTCGGGTCCGGAAGGAATTCGGAGTGAAATGAGATACTTAGTCTCATAACTGAAAATTTAAGTTAGAAAGGTGGACCAGTTTTTGGACCTATGTGTAAACTACCTTGGATTTGAATTTTGATGATTCCAATAGCTCTGTATGGTGATTTTGGACTTAGGAGCGTGTCCAGAAAATTATTTGGAGGTCCGTAGTGGAATTAGGCTTGAAATGCCGAAAGTTAAATTTTTGGGAAGTTTGAACTGGGGTTGACTTTTTGATATTGGGGTCGGAATCCGATTCTGAAAATTTGAATACCTCTGTTATGTCATTTATGACTTGTGTGCAAACTTTGAGGTCAATCAGACGTGATTTGGCAGAATCGAGCCCAAAAATCGAGCCCAAGATCAAGCCACGATCGAGCTTAGGGTTGAGGGCCACGATCGAAGGCAGGGTCGAGGATCAGGATCGAAACTACAATCGAGCCTAGGGTCGAGGGCCATGATCGAGGGCCAGGATAGAGGGTCAAAATTGAGGCTCAAGATTGAGGCCCAGGATCGAGACCCAGGATCGAGGACCTCGATCGAAGGCCAAGATCGAGGCAGAACCGAGGCTGTCTCGCAGAATTATAAAACAGGGACTTCGTCCCATTCGGCATTTTTGACAAATTGGAGCTTGAGCAGAGGAGATTTTTGATAGATTTTCAAGGAAAACTTGAGGTAAGTCCCTTGTGATCATTTCTACTCCATAATATTGAATTATCATCGAATAATTCGACTAGATTACATGATTTTGAGGTATAAATCGGAGATTGGAACTTAGAAATTTGGAAATAAGATTTGTAGATTTGAGGGTTGAGTTGAGGTCGGATTTTGGTAGAATTGGTATGGGTAGACTCGTAGTTGAATGGGCTTTCGTATTTTCTAACTTTTGTCGGGTTCCGAGAAGTAGGCCCCACAGGCGATTTTTGAGCTAAAATTTAGATTTCTATGGAAAATTAGCATTTTCTTATGGAATTAATTTCAATGAATTTTATTGACTGAAACGAATTATTTATGGCTAGATTCGAGGCATTTGGAGGCCAATTCACGAGGAAAGGACATTGCAGAATAAGAATTTCACGGCTTGAGGTAAGTAACAGTTATAAATCTGGTCATGAGGGTATGAAACCCCGAATTTTGTGTCATATGATTATTTTGGAGGTGATGCACATGCTAGGTGACGGGCGTGTGGACGTGCACCAAGGGGATTGTGACTTGGTCCATCCCGTGAAACTGTAAAGTTGAATTACTTCTTCTTAGCTATATGCTCTCTATGTGTTGAAGAAATTTGACTGTAAATCATGTTTGAAATTATGCCTAGGCTATGTGATAGTACTGTTGGGACCCACCGAGATCGCGCACTTGTTGAATTATTTGCTAATTGTTGTCTTGTACTCAGTCATGTACTTAGTCTTTTCTGGATATTTATTGATACACTATGTTATCTTTGTTTGGGTTGATCTTTGTGATTTCTGAGAGCCCGAGAGATTAAAGAGGTTGAGGACAGAGTAAGGCCGAGGGCCAGTTGGTGAGGTAAGTATATTATGGCACGTGTGTTGTCCGTGCAGGATATTATAACACGTGCGTTGTCCGTGCAGCATGTGAGTTGTCCGTGCAGATTATGGCGCTTGGGCTGTAGGAACCCCTCCGGAGTCTGTACACCCCTAGTGAGTGCGGGTACCCATTGAGTGTGAGTGCCGAGGGCTGAGAGCCGAGTGGTTACTATTGTGATGAGTTGATTGACTGTTGCCTGAGAGGATATACTTGCTTTGCATTTGTTGTTGCACTTGGTTGCTATCTGTCATTGTTGTGAAATCTCTAAAAGATTTTATATCCGGATTACATGAACTTGAACTGTATAAAATTAATTTGACTTAAACTGTCGGATTTGAAAGCATGTCTATTCTTTGCTAAAATTACTGAAAGTGAACTATAACTGTGTAGCTCGTCACTATCTTCAGTTCCTTAGTTATTATTGTTACTTGCTGAGTTGGTTGTACTCATACTACACCCTGCACTTCGTGTGTAGATCCAAGTGTTCCCGGACATAGCGGGTGTTGATCATTTTGCGTAGTTGATTTTCAGGAGATTTTGAGGTAGCTGTCGTGTTCCGCAGACCTTGTCTATCCTTCTCTATCTCCTTATTTACTGTATTTGGTCTCAGACTATTATAGACCATATTTTCCAGACTTGTATTCATATTAGATGCTCATGTACTCAGTGACACCAGGATTTGGGGAGTGTTCGTGTCAGTATTTGTGGAGTTTTGTATTGTATTATCGAGATTGTGGTTTATCGAGATTATCGGCTTGCCTGGTACCGAGATAGGCGCCATCACGACAGGTTAAAATTTTGGGTCATGACATGTGAGCATATGATTATAGGTTGAGACTCGTGACTTGTGAATATGAGATGAGGTATCGCAGAGTAAATTCATTGCGAAACTTGTTTTAGAACGGCTTGATTAATTGGTTGTTATTTGTTTTCCTTTTTTGGTTTCAATAGTACCTTCACGGTATTCTTATTACTTTACTGTCTATATCACATATGGATTCTTGTTGCCATTTACTGATTTTTTGCTTTTCAGTATTAGCTCTATATTTATACTACACATGTTATTTTGACTAGTAGGTGTCTTGACTTGTACCACGTCACTACTCCAACGAGGTTAGTCTTGATATTTACTGGGTACCAATTGTGGTGTACTCATACTACACTTCTGCACATTTTTGTGCAGAGTCAGGTATTGGAGATATCGCACTCGGGCGGAGTCAGCCTATTGATCTCGAGGATTCGAAGTAGAGCTTCTTGGTCGTCGCAATCCTTTGGAGTCATTTTCTTTCATTGTACTGTCAGCTTGTTATTTGAACAATATTGTATTTCGATCTTTGAGATCTTTCCATGTATTCAACTAGAGTTTGTGACTCTATATTACCTAGTCTTGGGAGGTTGTTATGATTATTATCGTGTAGGCTTATTTTGCTTTTGTTACGGTATTCACATTAAACTCTGTTGTAAATTATCATTGTTAAACTAGCTTAATTGTTGAAAGTAATCGGCTTACCTAGTCTTAGAGACTGGGTGTCATCACAATGCCTATGGTGTGATTTTGGGCCATGACACAACCGCATGGCGTGTTCACGTGCCAAAATAACATCTGTACGGTATGTTCACGTGCCATATCAACCACACGGCATGTTCACGTGCCAAAATATCATCCGCATGATATGTTCATGTTCCATAAATATCAACCGCACGGCGTGTGTGTGTGACAAAATATCATACGAATGGCGTGTTGACGTGCCAAAAGATCAACCGCACGGCGTGTTCACGTGCCATCGTCCAATCCATATCATATAGAAAGTAGATACTTAAGAATACATGTACAAGAACAATGGATATAAAATTTCATACTCATGGACTGGTGTAAATGACATGATAAGGTGTATGCATGTGCGAAGTGTGCCATAGCTCAAATCATGCAATTACATCGTGAAAGTAGCAATTACAAAGTTCAATCAGGAAATTAACCACTATGTAAACTCAAACATGATTCAAATAGCTCATAAAAGGGATACAAATAAAAGAAACATCACAACATAAAGCTTAGGAATCAATTCAAGGCATATCATAGCCTAAGAACTACCTCGAGCATGAATAATATCCTGGTGCACGCCCATGGGCTCAACCCCACATCACAAATAGCTCGTGTAACTAGTTCCACAACTAAGCTTAGGTAAGATACTTACCTCAAGGAATCCAAAACAATACTTAGAAATGCCATCCTGTGTGAATCGACTTGCGAATGACTCGAATCTAGCCAAAAGTAACTCAAAAATATCAAATAATGCCATAGGAATCAAACCTAAACGATAAAAGTTGAATCTTTAATCAACTACTCAAAGTCAACCAAAAATTCAATCTGGGCACGTACCCTGGAACCCGACCAAACTCATAAATTCCTACAACCCATTCAAATACGAGTCCAACCATATAAGTTACATCCAAATCCGACTCCGAATCGATGTTCAAAGTCCAATTATTCACTTTAGAAAAGTTTTAACAAAATCCCCCAATTTCTCTTTTGGATTCATCACACAAATGCCAAAATCAAAGATAGAATCATAAATAATAATCATAACCGAATTCAGAATCGAGTCAAGAACACTTATCCCAATCAAAGTGGTGAGCATTCCTTCAAACAATGCCCAAATCCGAGCTCCAAATCTCAAAAGGTGATAAAATATGCTCAAAGTCTGAAATTAACAACTTATAAGCACCGCCTAGTTATGTGCATCAAAATTGCGGAAGAGCCTCTGTGATCGTGTAGAAGAGAGCAACATTGTCCCTTAATAAGCCTTCGCGTCTGCGGCATCACCCACGGGAACACGATGAACAATATCTACCACGCATGCACACTACCGCGAACGCGACATCCAGAATCGAACTTGTAGCACCAACCGCCGACAATAATGAACGTGACTCCCCTATCGCAAATGCGAAGCACAAATATCTCAGCTTCAAAATATACTTTGCGATCGCGATTAGTTCTTCGCGATCGCGATGGACATCAGAAACAGCAAAAAATCAGCAACACTAACATCACTCCCATCATCCGAAACTACCTCGAAACTCACTCGAGCCCCTCGAGACCCCGTATGGACATACCAACAAGTGCCAAAACATCACACTGACCTAATCGAGACCTTAAATCCCACAGAATAACATCAAAACCACAAATCACACCTCAATTCAAGCTTAATGAAATATTTCAAAATTTTAAATTCCAAACTTATGTCGAACATGAACAACTCAAAATCACCTAAATTTTACATACAAATTCCAAATGAAATAACGAACCTATTCCAACTCCCAGAGAAAAAATCCAAACCCGATCACATCAAAGTCAACTCCTGGTTAAACCTATGAACTATCCAAACCTTCAAATTGCCAACTTTCGCCAAATGACCCCAAAATGACCTACGGACCTCCAAATGCAAATTTGGGGATACGCCTAAGTCTGAAATCACCATCCGGACCTAACAAGACCATCAACATTCTGATATGAGGTCAAATACATAAAAGTAAAACTTGGGCAACTCTTCCAACTTAAAGCTTCTAAAATGAGAATCATTCTTCCAAATCGATCCCAAACCACTCGAAAACCAAAACTGATCATACACATAAGTAATGACACATCATATGAAGCTAATCACGTCCCAAGCCATCGAACGGAATGCAAATGCTTAAACCGACCGGTCGGGTCGTTACATTCTACCCCACTTAAATATACGATCGTCCTTGAACGTGCCAAGAGTCATTCCAAAGACATCAAAACACTATATAAACTCACCATACATGTAACCACAGGTGATCCCATTCCACCTCAATCTATATAAGCTCGTCAACACCAACTAACTGAAGATTCTTTTCTCAACCTTAGTCCATAAATCTTAAAACCCAATCTCCAACATCTGAAATTTATTATAAGACCTAATTCTCGCATCTATATACTGTATAAGTCTAAATACGTTGTATCAAGCCATAACTATTACCCAAGATATAATCACATGATATATCATATAGCTCATATACTCATAGCAACAACTTTTGACCTCAATAATTACCGATTAACAAACGCGGTACCAACGACATACCTCATACCAAATAAAACTTTGTTCTGAACCTTCTTATACTGCCAAGAATGAAAGAAACATGTGGAAACTCATAACCACCCATCAGATCAACAAGTCGTGGAGCTCTCTCGCCCGCCAAGGACCATAGCCAAATTCTGAGCTGACTTTTGACATTATTCTTCCAAATATAACTTAATCAAATCTGATAGCACTCACTCCCAATCCAATGAATTTCTTTCATCCAGTAAAACCTGCTCAACCGACATGACACACCAATACCACCTAGAGCCACATACTACGTTATTCGTGCACTAAATAGGCAACAAGTAGAATGTGACCAATGATGGAAGGAGAACCAAATAAGAGAAACTTCCCGCAAGCTCAACAAGCACCATCACAAAGCGTGATGCCATGGACCCATCTCACAGAGGAAAAACAAAACACACGAAATAAGTACAAAGGATCTTATCTCACCATAACTTCATTGCGGAGCGTAACCCAATCCAAACAAACCGGATCATATGGATTAGCCATTCCCCAAATTCTTATACTCACCAAATACGTGTATATCAACAATAAGCACACTAAGCGCATGGCCATAACCATAAAGAAACGGGTAGCACAATATACCACAGATAAGAAGACCATAACCAAGGCGCAACCCACCATTCAACACCCTAAGAGCCATCTCGCTCGAGCCATGTCACACCCCTCAAAACTAGTTGTGCAGAGTAAACAAACTCGATACGATGTAGAAAATACATTTTCATTAGGCCTACCAATGGGGCCCCAAATCAACTTCGATTATCCATGAATAGGTAAATAACCTTCCAAAGTCCACAGTAACCTATCCATAAGACATACCATCAACTGTCTAACTCTGGCCATATCTTCACAGCCCGCAACCAAGGAACAATTTGCCTCTGAGAACTCCCAATCTTTAAATCCCTAGAATACAAGAATCTCCATATCCAATCCTAACTCCACCACTCAAATATCTGAAACGTCTCTCATACACAATCACCTCACGAGGAACACTCTCATGAGTCATTTGCGCCACGTAGAAAAATTAGAACATCAGCAGTCAACAATCTGGTGATTACCGTAATACTAGTCAAGCATCCGCAAGTCAAAATGCAGTGTTCCTTCTAAAATGTGCACCCTTCTTAGGTGATATCAAATAGTGTCGGCATTATTCTAAACATATGAAACTGTCATTATTCTAAACATATGAAATCATCCATGGTATCTAGAACCCATGATTTTCCCTTCAAAGCAAAACTGCAACTTCATACATGCAAACCTCAGTCCCATGAAAACATGATAACCCCATTATCAATTCTGAATCACAAGTAGGATAGGCACCTCATCAACCAGGAGTCTTCCATTTGACCCCATACAGGAGAAAACCACAACACACAACAAACTCCCAATGACCCAAGAAAATATTTGTCCCAAGTCATGGTCGAAATTATCGAGAACTCTTCGAAACCCATTGGCACATAACTAAGACATCATAACAGAATCCCTCTAACTCAACCAAGTCACGCAGATCGCCCAACCCAAGAGTATTACCACCAAACATCTGTAGAGTCTTACCACACCAAAGGAACCGATCACTTTTATTACTATGTTGATCCAATCCACTACCAAGCTATCCTATTTCTTCAAGTTCCTCTCGACGTGCCTTTAAGTTCACGCTTCTCCTAGTCAGCACACCACGATCATTAACCCAAATCTCAACCAATAGCTCTTAGCATGAAACCACATCGTCTGAAATCCCATAAGCCATTGTATTCCCTCTTAAGCACCTAATAGTACCGCAACCGAAATGCCCACTTTGAAGAGACCTTTTATGAATCTGAACCTATTTCTTTAACCATTCTAATATTGAAATGTAGGATCACTAATGATATAGAACTACTACAAGTCTCCGCACATCCAATTCAAATATCATATCTTAGCCATATACAAATCTAGAAACCCCCAAATACCACATATGAATATTGAACTCATTAGAACCTTCTTGAGACTCATCCACTATGTTCCAATATCCAAGGCACTGCCATTATGAGCCGAAAGACTTGTGCTCCATTTGCACATAAACACCTAAATAAGTAACCACACCTTTTAGCAACCGAGTGAATCCCTTCTCATTGCACACTAAATCCACCGCGAATAACAAACTCGAATCATTTCATGATTTCCACAATGTCCATAAAGTATAGTACATCCTGCATCCGACAGCTTCCTTCCCCGCACCATCCTCGAAGTCAACCTCCTTCAAGTCATAACTGATCCACAAATGTGCCTCAGACCCAATCTGGTATAATACATAACCATGCAATCTGTTCGTCGATAGCAGACCACCCCACTTGGCTCGAACCCACATAACATAACATCCAATAAACCACAATACCCTTACTTCATATCTGCCATGATAATGCACTGTAATTCAAATAAATCCTTCATAATCTCATGTAGCACCAGTCATAGAATACCTCAAATCTTCTACCAAGTGCATAATCACCCTCACGACAGTCGAGCAAACTTCCTCAAGTAATCCAAACTCCAAGTGTAGCACATACAATCCCACTGGTAGAAATAAAACTCCCCACAAATATCATAAGGATCACACAACCTCAGAACATCTGCATGAGATAACCCACTTGTTTAGCCTCAAACTGGCATCCCTCTACGCCCTATTATGGTCACAACTACTATGTAATCGCTAAATCCTCTAGAGTTTGAAATTGTCAACAAGATATAAGCATCTACTCCATTTCTCAAATGTACAGTTGAAAGATCCCTAACACATTCATAACTTAAGACTACACAACATATCAAGATAGAAATCAAGCATCCATATCCCTTTCACATCCCATGAAAAAATCTTCTCGTCACATCCAACCTATCTAAATATAGTGCTCAGTCACATAATACTCATCACATAGCTATCCAACCATTCACTAAGCCACAAATCCCACTCTTTGGGACACTACTAGACATATAAGTCCAAAAATACATACTCATACAACTGAAACTATCAAGCCCAAGCTACGGTCCGAACTTGAACTCAAGTCATCCATATTGGCCTATCTCCACAGCATAGAAAACACATCTCGCACCTTATCCATAACATCGCCATTCGTTGATTCCCAGCTGATACCGAGTGCTCAACATCACATACGAGTAGATGGAAATAAATCAAAGAGATACACTTCAGGCAGAATCAATGTCGCATGATAAGAAAGAAAGATAGGAAGGTTCCTACATGTCCTATCACCTCTCAAAGATAGGTATGGATGTCATCATACCGATCCACAAGACTCTACTACACACTTGCTCATGACTCGTAGAACCTATGAACCTAGAGCTCTGATACCAACTTGTCATGACCCAAAATTCACCTAGTCATGATGGAACCTAACCCAACCTACTAGGTATGTCAAACAATAGCCAACACAATTCTAATGCAAATAATAAGAAATTAGTAACTGAATTAACTAAATTTCCATACAATAACCAAATGATTGTTAGTACAAGTCATGAGTCACTAAAACTTAGATTTACAAAATGGGTATGAAAACAATAAACACAACATTTGTTTGGAATATACATAAACAGAGTAAGAATCTAAAATCACACCCGACAAATGGTAGCTATATCTGGGAAAGAAGGTACTTCTTCAATTTCAGCTCCCACCATCCACAGTAGTATCGGCTCCAAGATCTGCACACAAGGTGCAAAAGTATAGTACGAGTACAACCGACCTCATGTACTCAGCAAGAATCATAACCAACCTCGGCGAGGTAATTATGGCAAGAATTGTAAATGATACTCACCAAATAAAATGTTCAATTCATATATCACACAAGTATATATCAAAAAATTTATCAAGCCATAAACAAAAAATAAAGACTCATCGGTGCCCAAAAATAACGTAACATGCTCTTTTTCCAGTTAACAATTCAGTATATATAGAAGATATGTGTCCAATGTCATTAAATCATCCAACTTGCATATAGAGAAGAAATGCGTGATTAGACAAATCAAGTCACACGGATTCACATATAGAGAAGATATGTACCGTGTCTCATCTCATTAAGTGATAAGTTTGTATTTTACCAACTTATCTCTTCTTTAATCTTAGATTTTTGCTATGTTTGATTGATAAAATAGTGTGTTTAATTGTCACGACCCAATTTTTTCTCCATGTGACGTCGTGACGGCATCTAGTCTCTACAACTAGGTAAGCCTAACATTTTGCGGAATAATGAAGTAAAATATAAATTTAACCAACTATTCAAAAATACACAACAAATTCGGAACATTGTGAATCACAAACTACAGATGAAAAATCTAGTGTCTCTATACATCAGAGTCTAACAAAGGAAAAATACAGGAGATAATGGACATGGGAAAGAGTAGAATAGGACTCTGAGGTCTGCGGACGCGGCAGATATACCTAGAAGTCTCCAAAACTGTTCCTGCTCACTGATAGTGCGGTTGATAAGGAGTACCTGGATCTGCACACGAAAAACATGTGCAGAGAGTAGCATGAGTACACCACAATCGGTACCCAGTAAGTGCCAAGCCTAACCCCGGTCGAGTAGTGATGAGGTCAGGTCAGGGCCCTACTGGTAAATATATAATAAATCAATATAGAGTATAATACCGCAATAAAATAAAGGCTGAAATTTAACAACAATGAAATCATAGAAGGTAACAACTCAGTACACAGAACACAACAGGGGATCTCCCGAGATACCGTCTCGTAGTCCCAAATGTAAATGTGCAGGGGAATCTCCCAGAATATCGTTCCATAGTCCCAACTCCCAAAGTAAATATGCAAGACAGGGGGGTCTCCCGGAATACTGTTTCGTAGTCCCAAAGTAAATATGCAAGACAGGGGGATCTACCTGAATACCGTTTCACAGTCCCAAAGTAAATATGCAGCGCAAACAATAGAAACGCAACTACATCACAAAATCTTACGATTTAGACAAAGTACCAGTCAAGGAAGAAGCAGAAAATTCACTAAGCATGTTGCACAGAGTTCACATAAGCAATTAAGACACGTAGACATGTTGTATTAGACTAAACAGGATAGCTACACATATTGGAATAACTCGATTAATAATGAAAAATAGATTAATACTCATTAAAATGGTATAACTCAAAATGAAAGGAAAACAGGTTGTTGCTCAGTAAGAAAAATAGGGTTTTTTCCACAACTAGCACGTGTACGTACTCTCACCTCACGTACACGACACTCACATATCACAATAGTTCCAAATCCTAAGGGGATTTCCCCCACACAAAGTTAGATAAGCCACTTACATCGAACTAAGCTCAATCAATCGGTAAGAATGCCTTTCCCACGAATATCCGGCTCCGAATGGCACAATCTAACCAAAAGAAATTACATATTATAAATACAACCATAATAGACTCATCTTATTGATTAAATCAATACTTTAACAAAAATTCCGAAATTCGCCCTAAAAAGTCGACCCGGGCACACGTCTCGGAATCGGAAGCCTCAAGACTTCAGCAGCAACACAAATCCAACTTTTGATCCGTTAAGCACTCAAAACTCACCCGAGGTCCCCAGGACCTCAGCCAAACATACCAACCAATCCTAAAACACCATACGAACTTAGTCGAGCCCTCAAATCACATCAACTAATGCTAAAATCACAAATCATCCCCCGATTCAATTTTAAAGAACTTGAAACTTCCAAATTCGACAATCGATGCCCAAACTAACCAAACCACGTTCAATTGGCCCCAAATTTTACACACAAGTCATATTCAATATTATGAACCTACTCCATCTTCCAGAATCGAAAACCGACCCCGATATCAAAAATTCCACTACCGGCCCAAAACTCCAAAAATTCGACTTTCGCCATTTCAAGCCTAAATGAGCTACGGACCTCCAAAACACAATCTGGACACGCTCCTAAGTCCAAAATCACCCAATGGAGCTAATGGAACCGAAGAAACTCCATTCTAGAGTCGTGTTCACACAGTTCCGACTACGGTCAAAATCCTAAGACTTAAGCTTTCGTTTAGGAACTAAGTGTCCTAAATCACTCCAAAAAAAATTGAAACCTCCTGGAAAGTCACAATAGCAGAAAATAGATATGGGAGAAGCAGTAAATAAGGGATCAGGGCTATTACTTTCAAAACGATCGACCGGGTCGTTGCATACTCCCCCTCTTAAAATAATTGTCCGTCCTCGAATGAGCATAGAGACATACCTGAAGTGGTGAAAAGATGAGAATAATGGATGATCATATCCTTCTCGGTCTCCTAAGTCGCCTCCTCGACCGATTATCCCATCCAATGAACCTTCACGGAAGCAATGTTCTTTGATCTTAGCTTTCTGACCTGCCTGTCTAAAATAGCCACTAGCTCCTCAACATAAGATAGATCCTTATCCAATTGGACTAAGCTGAAATCCAACATATGGGATGGATCGTCGTGATACTTCTGAAGCATAGAAACATGGAATATCGGATGAAATCCTACTAGACTAGGAGGCGAGGCAAGCTCATAAGCAACCTCCCCAATTCGCCACAATACCTCAAATGGACCAAGTCCGTACCAAGGATCTATCCTGAATCACCTTAACCTTTTCCAAGGCATCCTGAACCAAGTCCGTACCCAATAATCTGGCCTCGCCGGGCTCGAACTAACCCACTGGGGACCGACACCGCCTACCATACAGAGCCTCATACGGTGCCATCTGAATGCTGGACTGATAACTGTTGTTGTAAGCAAACTCTGCAAGTGGAAAGAACTGGTCCAGAGCACCCCCAAAATCTATCACACACACACGTAGCATATCCTCTAATATCTGAATAGTGTGCTCGGACTGCCTGTCCGTCTGAGGGTGAAATGTTATGCTCAACTCAACCCGAGTACCCAACTCATGTTGTACAGCTCTCCAGAACCATGATGTAAACTGTGTACCCCGGTCAGAGATAATAGATACTGGTATGCCATGAAGCCTGACGATCTCACGGATGTAGATTCGAGCTAGCTGCTCGGAAGAATAGGTAGTCATCACAGGAATGAAATGAGCTGACTCGGTCAGCCTATCCACAATCACCCAAACTACATCAAACCTCCGCTGAGTCCGTAGGAGTCCAACTACGAAATCCATAGTGATTCGCTCCCATTTCCACTCTGGAATCTCTAACTTCTAAAGCAATCCACCTAGTCGATGATGCTTATATTTTACCTGCTGGCAATTCAGACATCGAGCCACATACTCTACTATGTTCTTTTTCATTCTCCTCCACCAGTAATGTTGTTTCAAGTCCTGATACATCTTTGCGGCACCCGGATGAATAGAGTACCGCGAACTATAAGCCTCTTGGAGAATCAACTAACGCAAACAATCTACATTGGGCACACATAGCCTGCCATGCATCCTTAATGCACCATCATCTCCAATAGTGACCTCATTAGCATCACTGTGCTGGATCGTGTCCTTAAGGACAAGCAGATGGGGGTCATCATACTGACGCTCCCTGATACGATCATAAACACAAGACCGAGAGACCACACAAGCCAATACTTAACTCGGCTCAGAAATATCTAATCTCACAAATTGGTTGGCTAAGGCCTGAACATCCAACGCCATGGGCCTCTATGCTACTGATAGATGTGCTAAGCTCCCCAAACTCTCTGCACGGCGACTCAAAGCATCAGCCACCACATTGGCCTTCCCAGGGTGGTACAAAATAGTGATATCATAATCCTTAAGTATCTCCAACCACCTCCGCTGACAAAAGTTAAGATCTTTCTGCTTAAACAGATGCTGCAAACTCCGATGATCGGTGTAAATCTCACAAGGAACACTGTACAAATAATGCCGCCAAATCTTCAAGGCATGAACAATAGCTGCTAACTCAAGGTCGTGAACAGGATAGTTCTTTTCATGCACCTTCAGTTGTCAGAATGCGTAGGCAATCACCATACCATCCTGCATCAACACCGCATCGAGACCGCGATGCATCACAATATATAGTATAAGACCCCGAATCTAGGCAATACCAATACTGGGGTCGTAGTCAAAGATGTCTTGAGATTCTGAAATCTCTCCTCACATTGCTCTGTCCACCTAAACGGAGAACCCTTCGGGGTCATCCCGGTCATAGGTGCTGTAATAGATGAGAATCCCTCTATAAAGCGATGGTAATGCCCCGCCAAACCAAGAAAACTCCGGATCTCTGTAGCTGAGGACTGTCTGGCCAACTCTGCAGTACTTCAATCTTCTTCGGATCCACCTGGATCCCCTCACTCGATACTATATGACCCAAGAATGCCACTAAGTCTAGCCAAAACTCACACTTTGAAAATTTTGCATATAGCTTCTTTTCTCTCAAGGTCTGAAGTGCAGTCCTCAGGTGCTGCTCATGAACTTCCCGAGTCCGGGAGTACACCAGAATGTCATCAATAAATACAATGACGAATGAGTCAAGATAAGGCCGGAACACACTAAGCATCAAGTGCATAAAAGTTGTTGGGGCATTGGTCAGCCCAAAAGACATAACAAGAAATTCATAGTGAGCATATCTGGTCCTGAAAGCAGTCTTCAGGATATTTGGCTCCCGAATCTTCAACTGATGATATCCCGAATATAAGTCAATCTTGGAAAACACTCTAGCACCCTGTAACTAATCAAATAAATCATCAATACGAGGCAAAGGATACCGGTTCTTCACTGTGACTTTGTTCAACTGGCGGTAATTAATACACATCCGCATAGAACCATCCTTCTTCTTCACAAATAAGACAGGGGCACCCCAAGGTGACACACTGGGTCGAATGAAGCCCTTATCAAGCGATTCATGTAACTGCTCCTTCAACTCCTTTAACTCAGGAGGATCCATACGATATGGAGGAATAGAGATGGGAAGAGTGTCCAACAACAAATCAATGCCAAAATTAATATCTCTGTCCGGTGGCATGCCCGAAAGATCAGCTGGGAACACATTTGGAAAGTCCCTCACTACTGGAACTGACTCAACTGTAGGGGTATCAATATTGACATCTCTCACATAAGCCAGATACGCGTCACACCCCTTCTCAACCATTCGTTGAGCTTTAAGAAATGAAATAACTCTGTTGGGAGTATACTCTAAGGTACCTCTCCTCTATAACCGTGGTAAACATGGCATAGCCAGCGTCACGATTTTAGCGTGACAATCAAGAATAGCATAATGGGGTGATAACCAATCCATGCCCAAAATAATATCAAAGTCCACCATGCTGAGCAATAATAAATCGGCTCTGGTCTCAAAACCACTAAGAGTAATCAAACACGGCTGATACACGCAGTCCACAATAAGAGAATCTCCCACAGGAGTAGACACATAAATAGGGTAACTCAAAGAATCCCGAGATACGCCCAAATACGGGGAAAAATAAGAGGACACATAAGAGTATGTAGAGCCTAGGTCAAATAATACCGACGCATCTCTATAACAGACCGGAACAATACCTGTAATGATAGAATCAGAATCAACTGCCTCTATACGAGAAGGAATGGCATAATATCTGGCCTGGCCTTCCCCTCTAGGGCGACCTCTACTTCCCCGACCTCCACCTCGAGCAGGCTGAGCAGGTGGGGTGGCAGTTACTGCTGTAATCATAGCATGAGGACCTGGTGGAGCAAGTTGTGGCTGAGAAGTATGTGGAGGTGCACCCCTCCTAATCCTGGGGCAATCCCTCACCATATGGCGAGTGTCTCCATACTCAAAACAAGCTCTAGGAGGGCGTGGCTGCTGTGACTGGCTCGGGCCACGTCTGCTGGACTGGCCGCTAGGAACACCCCGTGCAGGAGACACACTAGATATTGGCGGTGCATAATAAGGCTCCTGGGGTCTAGAAGGAGATGGAACACTGCTAGCGGCTGGAAGAGATGAATGAACGGGGCAGCCCACATAACCCCTACCATGGCGAGCTGCTGGGACACTCGCTCTAGAATAATAATCAGTCTCTCGAGACCTCTTGACCTCCCTCTCCTCTCTATCCCAGGAAAACATGCCCTCAAATCTCCTGGTAATACTTACAACCAGCTGATAAGAAATATCGATCTCCAACTCCCTGTCCATACTACTCCGGATGCTAGGATAGAGTCCCTCAATAAACCGTCGAACCCTCTCTCGAACTGTGGCAACTAAGGCCGGTGGACAGTCATAGCACCCTGGCGCAGCTGCTCAAACTCCGCATGCCATGAGTCCCTGAGGCTCTAAGGGACATACTCTCTCAAAAACATGTTTGAAAACTAAGTCCATGTAAGTGAAGTTCCCTCAGCCGGACTACTCAACTCATAAGCACGCCACCACTGATAGGCTGCTCCTCTAAGCTGGAATGTAGTAAAAGAAACCCTGCTCGTCTCTACTACGCCCATAGTACAGAGAATACGATGACACTCCTCCAGAAAACCCTGAGCATCATCTGTATCCAATCCGCTGAAGGTAGGTGGGTGGTACTTTTTGTGCCTCTCAAGTCTGAGCTGCTCCACCTCAGAAGCTGATGCCCTAACCTCGAGCTGAGCTACAGCTACCGGCTGCATTGGTACAATATCTAGAACCTGGTCGACCTGAACCCGCTGCTCTGGAGTATCGGTGACAGGAGTCTGTACTCCTCCCCCGGCCTGAGATGTGGCAAGAGCAAGTGGAATCAATCCAGCCTGAGCTAAGGTGCTGAACATGCTCAAAAACTGGGCTAGAGTCTCCTGGAGGGCTGGTGCAGTAACAAG
The DNA here is from genome assembly GCF_000390325.3 of Nicotiana tomentosiformis. Lineage (NCBI taxonomy): Eukaryota > Viridiplantae > Streptophyta > Magnoliopsida > Solanales > Solanaceae > Nicotiana > Nicotiana tomentosiformis. Next base: position 143,687,847 of record NC_090812.1, on the reverse strand, counting down.
TATCTCAGGTGTATGCCCTCAACTTGAGCTACTGGGGGCTCCTCTATAGCAGCTCGTGCGGGTGCTCAGGCTGCACCACATGGACGTCCTCAGCCTCAACGCCGGCCTCTCGCGGCTCTAGCAGGGGGCGCGGGTGCCTGGTCATCGGATCCGCTTGTACGTGTCCTCACCATGTGTGAGAGAATAGAATACAGAAATTTAGAATATTTTTGAAGTCAACAATTTTTGCACGACAAGGAATCAAAGTAGTAACATTTTCCTAACAGTCTCATAGCCTCCCGAATATAAGTACAGACGTCTCCGTATAGATCCACGAGACTCTACTAAACCAGTTTGTGACTCACGACACCTATGAACCTAGAGCTCTGATACCAACTTATCTCTTCTTTAATCTTAGATTTTTGCTATGTCTGATTGATAAAATAGTGTGTTTAATTGTCACTACCCAATTTTCCCTTTGTGTGACGTCGTGACGGCACCTAGTCTCTATAACTAGGTAAGCCTAACATTTTGCGGAATAATAAAATAAAAATATAAATTTAACCAACTATTCAAAAATACACAATAAATTACAAAACCTGGAATATCGTGAATCACAAACTACAGGAGAAATATCTAGTGTCGTTATACATCAGAGTCTAACAAAGGAAAAATACAGAAAATAATGGACATGAGAAAGAGTAGAAGGGGACTTCGAGGTATGCGGACGCGGCACATATACCTTGAAGTCTCCAAAGTTGTTCCGGCTCACTGATAGTGCGGCTGATAAGGAGTACCTGGATCTGCACATGAAAAATATGTGCATAGAGTAGCATGAGTATACCACAATCGGTATCGAGTAAGTGCCAAGCCTAACCTCGGTCGAGTAGTGACGAGGGCAGGTCAGCGCCCTACTGGTAAGTATATAATAAAATAATATAGAATGTAATATCGCAATAAAATAAAGGCTGAAATTTAACAACAATGAAATCATACAAGGTAACAGCTCAGTACACAAAACATAATAGGGGATCTCCCGAGATACCGTCTCATAGTCCAAAATATAAATGTGTAGGGGGATCTCCCGGATGTAACACCCCAAAAAATTTTGAAGTATTTCAGTGTAAAGCCCCGTAATTTTTGCAAGTGAATTCAAGGGTTCGTGGTGCCGGAGTAGGCTTACGTGTTTGAGGTCGGACTTTTTGGGTTGAACAATGCACCGGAAAGTAAAGGAAAATTTTTGGCGGAAAAGCGCGTTTATGCGGCCCATTATGCGGCCGCATAATCACTCTGCGGACCGCATAATAGCCGCAGAGTGAAGCAGTAAGTTTGGACAACTTGAGGTCAGTTTTGCGGTCGATTATGCGACCGCATAATCAATATGCGGACCGCATAACGATCACATAATCCCTCTTGAGTTTTTGCGGAGGGAGTTCTGCGGTGCATTATGCGACCGCAGAACGAGTATGCGGACCGCATACTCGTCGCATACCTGGGCCGTAAGTTCAGCCCCCTGAGGGCCATTTCTGCGGTCACTTTGCGGACCGCATAACCATTAGGTGGTCGCACATGCGACCGCAGAACTGTGTCGGGGCACCCATTTTTTTAATTTAAAACCCGACCCCCGTTCCGTTAAAATACCCCTTAGGTCTATTTTGAGCTCATTTTCTGATGTTTCTAGAGTAAGAGAGAGAGGGTTCAAGAGGGAGGGTCTAAGTTTTCATCAATTGATCTTCAACCATCACTCAAATCCTTAGAAATATTCAAGTAGAGCACCAAAATTCTTCACCCTAAAAGGTAAGATTTTATCACCCCAGCTCTTAATTTCAAACATAACAATAATGGGGTACTAGGGTAATACTTCATGGGTATGAGAGTGGTTCATCTTGCATGCATGTGATAAAGAGTGTGGGAAAAATAAAAAGTGAACTAGAACCATGAACGTTTTCCTAATTTTGGGTTCAATTTGTATATTGCTAAAATAGATTGAGGTTGCTAAGGGTTCCAGATAATTGTAGAGTCTAAAGAAGCGCAATTGAGGTATGTTGGCTAAACTTTCTTTCTTGGAATTGAATTCCATAATGTTTCTGTAAGTTTCAAAGTGTGGATTACGTATTAAAAGGTTATGGCTTTGAGTCGTGTTTTAATGAAAGATAGAATTGTCTAAAAGCTTTTGTACTAAATTCATGCTCATTAGTGGTTGCTTTAACTAATGCTTTGATTTATTAATATATCCGGTGTGGTTCGAGTTCTATATACTTATGTGTTGAAATTGTACATTGTCATTTCTGTGGGGAGAGTATTGCAAGACTAAATGGTGTATTGACTGTTTATGATTTTTCATGTGTGTTTCTATTGTTAGTTGGTATGCTTCATTCTTTGGGAAGAAACCATTTGTGTTTGAAGTTTCCACTTCAAATGGATTTGAAGTATATGATTTTTAAAATATCCTATATGTTGATACTTGATGGTGATCTTTGAAATTGAAAGAGGTGAAAGTGTGGAATATGAAATACGGCCATTGTGCCAGGAATAAAGAATCTTGTGAATGGCCTAATGAGCCAAGAAAATATTGTCGTTGTGAATGACTGGAAATACTAATGAGAATTCATACAATGTGAAAGATGTTGAGGTAAGTACAATTGTATTTATGATATTTCTGTTTGCAAATCAAATCAAAACTATTTTTGGGAGCATCATTAGCAATACCGAGGAAGGGTGGGTCATAAGGCCCACACCTAAAACTACACGTGCCGGTGTATGGGTGGATTGTGATATTATTCCTCTTAATTGGGATAAAACTTGAACCTTTGTGGATTGGAAAAGTCAACCCGCACGGCATATGTGGGAAGGCGGCATAGCTGATCGGATGGAGATCAGACGCCATATTGCACATATGGTGGTACTACTCTTGGTAACAACTTTCTTTTGCATCACATGTCAAACCACATTGTTCGTGGGGAGATGGCCTAGACGATAGGGCGTGATCGGACTCCGTGCTAACAAAGACGGTGGTATATCGGTGCTTATGATCTCCCAACCAAAATTATATATGAAGTTTGTATTTTAGAAATTATTATGTTTTAACTGGATGTTTGGATATTGTTGATTGTGACTTGTTGTTTCTATGTGTTGCCTTTTCTTATATGGGCATTCTATTTTGAAAGAGGATTTTTAGCCATACATACTAGTGTTATTCGACAGTACTAACGTCCCTTTTGTCGGGGGCGCTGCATCTTTAATGGATGCAGGTGGTTCTTCAGCAGGCGGAATTGATTAGTGATAGTAGTACACTCTTTTCAACTGATTTGGTGAGCCCCACTTCATTTCGGGGTCATGTATCTTTTGTTTCTCATGTACAGTGTTTTGAGGTATAGCCGAGGCCTTGTTGCCGGCATTTTCATATTAAAAATATATTGTATTTAGAGGCTCCGTAGACAGGTTGTGGGTTATGGTTGATGTTGGGAATTGAACTAGAAATGTTGGTACTTGAAAATTATGTTTTTCATTAATTCTATAAACTCGTAATGTTTTGGAAATTATGAATGAAGCTACTAATGGGAATGAAAAGGAAGTTGTTAATAAAATCTTTTCAGTAATTGATTAATGGAGTACATCTCCTTTTTATTCATGGATGAGTTTGGGTAGAAGTAAGTCTAATAGGCTTGCTCGGCCGGGTTCTCTTGATTGAGCGCCGGTCGTACTCCCTGAGTTTGGGGCGTGACATCGGAATACCGTTTCGTAGTCCCAAAATAAATATGCAAGACAAAGGGGTCTCTCGTAATACTGTTCTGTAGTTTAAAGTAAATATGCAAGATAGGGGGATCTCCCGGAATACCGTTCCGTAGTCCCAAAGTAAATATGCAGTACAAGGGGATCTCCCGGAATATCGTTTCGTAGTCCCAAAATAAATATGCGGTACAGGAGGGATCTCCCGGAATACCGTTCCGTAGTCCCAAAGTAAATATGCAGCGCAAACAATAGAAACACAACTACATCACGAAATCTTATGATTTAGACTAAGTACCAGTCAAGGAAGAAGCAAAAAATTTCAATAAGCATGATGCACAGAGTTCACATAAGCAATTAAGACACGTAGACATGTTGTATTAGACTAAACAGGATAGCTACACATATTGGAATAACTCAATTAAGAATGAAAAATAGATTAATACTCATTAAAATGGTATAACTCAAAATGAAAGGAAAACAGGTTGCTCCTCAGTAAGAAAAATCGGGTTTTTTCCATAACTAGCACGTGTACGTACTCGTCACCTCACGTACATGGCACTCACATATCACAATAGTTCCAAATCTTAAGGGGATTTCCCCCACACAAAGTTAGACAAGCCACTTACATCGAACCAAGCTCAATCAATCGGTAAGAATGCCTTTCCCAAGAATATCCGGCTCCGAATGGCACAATCTAGCCAAAAGAAATTACATATTATAAATACAACCATAATAGACTCATCTTATTGATTAAATCAATACTTTAACAAAAATTTCGAAATTCGCCCTAAAAGGTGGACCCGGGCCCACGTCTTGGAATTGGGTAAAAGTCACAAAATCCGAAAGCTCATTCACTCATGAGTCTAACCATATCAAATTTACTAAAATCCGACATCAAATGGTCATTCAAATCCACAATTCAAACTTTCCAAATCCCTAGCCTCCAACTCCCAATTTTTACCTTAAATACACACTAACTAGGTGGGAAAATAAATGGGGAAGAAAGATTATTGATCAAAAATAATCACAAGGGACTTACCTCAAGAAATATCTCGAAAATGCTCTCAAAAAGCGCCCTAAACCGAGTTTGCAAAGTCCAAAATAACAAAAATCGCGAAGCCCTTCAGTTTTAACCACTACCCAGGTATTTCCGCACCTGCGGGTGCGCTTGTGCTGTAAAATGTGCGCATCTGCGCAAAACACTTACCCTCTCTGCCTTTGCACCTACAATGAAAGGGCCGCACCTGCAATGAAAGGGCCGCACCTGCGTGTGCGCGCCTGCAAAAATCCCTTCCGCTTTTGCGGACCTTGCGCACCTGCGATGACCCTAACGCATATGCGGGCATCGCAGATGCGGAATTCACCTCGCATCTGTGACCCTGGGAACTCCTCCGTTTTTCCACTTCTACGCTTGCCTCTTCGCACGTGCGATCCCACACCTGCAGTCTCTCCACCGCAGGTGCGAAAATACCAGAAGCCTGAAGACTTCAGCAGTAACACAAATCCAACTTTTGATCCGTTAAGCACTCGTAACTCACCCGAGGCCCCCGGGACCTCAACCAAACATACCAATCAATCCAAAAACTCCATATGAACGTAGTCGAGCCCTCAAATCATATCAACTAATGCTAAAATCATAAATCATCCCCCAATTCAAACTTAAAGAACTTGAAAGTTTCAAATTCGACAACCGATGCCGAAACCAACCAAACCACGTCCGATTGACTCCAAATTTTGCACAAGTCATATTCAATATTACGGACGTACTCCATCTTCCAGAATCAAAAACCGACCCCGATATCAAAAACTTTCACTACCAGCCCAAAACTCCAAAAATTTGACTTTCGCAATTTCAAGCCTAAATGAGCTACGGACCTCAAAACACAATCCGGACACGCTCCTAAGTCCAAAATCACCCAATGGAGCTAACGGAACCGACGAAACTCCATTCCAGAGTCGTTTTCATACAGTTTTCACTACGGTCAAAAGCCTAAGACTTAAGCTTTCGTTTAGGGACTAAGTGTCCTAAATCACTCCAAAAACCAAAACGAAACATCCCGGCAAGTCACAATAGCAGAAAATAGATATGAGAGAAGCGGTAAATAGGGGATCGGGGCTATTACTCTCAAAACGACCATCCGGGTCGTTACATTAATGTGGTTTATTTCTATTTTACAGGTTTTATGTGATTTTGAAGTGACCAAGAAGAAACCAAGTGAAAACAAATCAAAAGAGCTAAAATGAACACAATTTTGTCCAATGAATTACCCTTCGCGGACACATAGCTTCAGAAGTCAAACCTTCACGAACGCGAAGGAAGGAACACAAACGCAAAGATTTAGAGGTCAAACCTTCGCGAACGCAAAGGCATGATCGTAAATGCGAGGCTTCAGGAGTCAAACCTTCGCAAACACGAAGAAGAAATTGGCGGACAAACTGGGCAGTTCTGGAAATTCATATTGTTTTGGTCCCAAACCATTTAATACACGACTCAGCTCAATTAGAAAATTTCTTTGGCAGTCTTTAAGTAGAAAATACAAGTTTTGGAGCAAGGGTTCTTGCATACACACTTGGGATTTGAAGATTTAAAGCTTTTGGTTGAGAATTTCTTACACATTTGTACTCATTTCTTCATTTTCTTGCTTTGTATTGAATATCTAAGTGTGTAGTATTTATTTCAACACTTAAATATTTTTTATGGGAATATTCATTATTAAAGTGTGGATTAAATATCTTGTTGTGCTTATTTATTGAATGATTTTTATTAATATTGAAGTGAGTTATTATTTTTTTAATTATTCTTGTTCTTTATTATTTTCAAACGGATTAGCTAACCCTAGGACTCGCCCATTAACTTCGAATTAATCTTGAAAAGGGTAATTTGGGGTTGGGAAAGAATAATTAACAAGAACTTGAAGCGTTAATCCTCATTTTATAGATTCTACCTAGGGATGGGATTGAACTACTTGTAGCCATAATCGGGTGCATTTAATCTCTTAATTATTTTAGGGATAATTCTATTAGAAATTCTTGTTAGTGTTAGGAATAAGATACTAAAGAACTAATATCGGAGGCTAATTAACATAAACTCACTCATATTTGTAAAATCGTGAAATACATTGAATTGTTACTTGAGTGTAATTCCCGGTGTATCAATGCTTGTAGCCATTCATCATTTTACTTTCTTTCTAGGTTAGGTTACATTTTCGCATTTAGTTATAAATACTTTCTCAAAACCTTTATCAATGTATGGCTTAGCATAATAAGCAATAATTCTCTTACCTTGCCTATTCGCCTACATATTATTCTCTGTGGGATTCGATCCCAACTCATAGTTGGGTATATTATATTGCATGAGACCGTGATCGTTTACTATTTTAGTAGTGGACTTGGACGTCATCAAAATTGGCGCCGTTGCCGGGGAACAATTTGGCTTATTTAGGTTGTTTAATAAGTAAGCGTACGTGCTTTGGTCCCAACTTGTGAATATTTGGATAATTATTTTCAATCTTTGTTTATTCTCATGTTTGTTATCTTGTTTATTTTTCTTGTGTATTTTCGTAGTTTTGAAAAATGGAATCACATAATGAAAATTGGTCGGATGGTAGTTGTTCATACTTTGATGACCCTTGTCCTTAATTATTGTGGAGGACCACACTCATGGAAAAATTATTTAAATTCTCCCTGGGGTGGATTGTGCGCACAATCTCAAACCCATGAGTGAAGTATATGTGATAGGTGTGGTGGTCAAAATGGTCATTGGGCTAATTGTGCTTATTTGCACGTCCCTTCCCCGAACACCCCTTTGATGATTCTACTTTTTGTGATAATAATTATAGGGATATGCAAGTGGAAGAAATTGAGCGGGGCCAAAATGAAAAGTTCAAGATCATTATGGAATGCCTACTTGAAGGAAGAAACAATGAGCAAAAAGCCTTGGAGGAGCTTTTGGAAAATAGTCTCCAAAATAATTTGGCGTTTGAAAGGTTGAACTCATAAATGGGAGAAATACTTGAAGCTTTAGAGGTCCGAAAATCCTCATAAGTGAATGATAGCCAAGAACCTTCCTTAGATTATGAAGCCCAAAATCCCTCTTTGAAAATTGATCAAAATCAAGAAGAACTCTCAAATGCTCAAAATGAGAGGTTTATGCTAATGTTCGAGGCCATTCTTGAAAATGGGGAGAAGAAACTTGGCATACAAGGACTTGAAACAAGTATTAAATCATAATGATGAGAGTATCTGCATTTTAGAAGATCAAATGAAATAATTGGTTGAGGCTCATAATGCTGACCAACTTGAGAGTGTGGAAAGAGGTCAAGAAGAGTCTAACTTCGAGGAAGAAAGTGAGCTTCATTTTGAGGAATCAAGAATTGAACATCTTCCAACTGACTCCATGCGTGTTGGTGATGCCGAGAAAAATATAGAATTAGATTCAACCGGTGTAATTGAAAATATGGTTGAAGTTGGCTCTAGTTCGGGGGAAAAAAAGGATGTCAAAATCCGGGAAATATTACAATTTGGAGGCTTGACGCCACATTCCAAGCATTTTTCAATATTGGAGTTATGTGGTGATATGGGAATTGAACTACACGAATCAATGAGGGATTGTGAAGAGGAAAGGCAAAGTCCATACATTTTATAATTTGAAGGCACGAAAAGGCAAAATGACATTCCTCACGTGAAAGCTAAGAAATGTAAAATGAAGCAAATGGCATTCGGCTTTTTCATCTACTTACCACCCCCACCGCTCGTGGTCACAAGCTTTATTCCAAGTTAGGTGCCCAATTCTCCAAGTAGCGATAAAAGTGGTGAAGTTGGTAGTTGTCATGCCACACCACTAAATGCGGTGCTTAATGGGAGGCAACCCGACGTATTCAAATTTTGAACTCATTTTTGAAATCTTCTTTTTTAGAATAGCTTTATATATTATTTTTGACTAATATGCTAAGTTTCACAATTTTTGGAGTTGATTTGGGCAGGTCGGGGTGATCGGACAGCCAAAAACCAGTAGCTGCTGGAAATTGCAGAAGCAATGCTTCGCGTTCGCGATAGCACATCGCGTTCGTGAAGAGTAAATAGTTTTCTCACTCTTTACATTCACGATGACACTCTTGCGTTCGCGACTGTTAAGGAAAGTTTTACTTTTTGTAAAGGCGATTGTGCCCTCGCGAACATGACTCGTCAGGTAAGTATAAAATACTAAACCACTGGAAATTGACTCTTAATTCTCCTCTATGCTCAAGAACCATTTATTCCTACTCCTTAACCCCCAAAATCAAATTTCCCATAATCTTCAAATTCATTGCAAGTATCCCTCGCCATTCTTAAGGTATGTTATTTACTCTCTTGTCTTTTAATTTTTTCTTCCTTTTCTTGGTGTGAATTGATAGATGGGCAGCCATTTTCATTTCATGCTTAGGTTGTAAGTTTTGAATAGTTGAAGTGAAAATCTTATGTGCTTTATATGCTTGCTTGCTAAGTGAGGTTAGTTGAGTGTGAGTGTGTTATTGTGAACAAAAATTGGCCAAGATGTGTGCTTAAAAGGTCTCAAAATAACTACAAGAAATCAGTGCACACAAACGGTTTTAGAAAATGCCTGAAAGAAAAAAAATGTCTGGGCGATGAAGATGACCTTCGCGAATGTGATTGTTTGCTCGCGAACACGAAGGTCAATTTCTAGGCAATTTTATTTTGCTCTTCGCGAACGCGAAGAGCAATAACCGGAAGTACCAAAATTGCCTAAAATAGTAGCTTTTCACAGCTCTACCCGTGGACCTTTTTCACCCATTTATTTGGATTAAATACTTCCTAATACATTGTTTTAAGTGTCTATATGAGCTTTTAACATTGTTGGTCTATCTTGTAGGTATTTCGGCCATAAAATGGATCCATAACATAATGAAATAGAGCAATAACATGTCCCTGAAGCTAAACAAGAGGAACCATTTGATCATGAGAGATTTTTACCTACGGGATGTGAGTGAAAATATGACGAACTCTTGTCCAAAACCATCGTCAATAAAAGAGGCATAAACATGAAAAAGTTTGAAGCTAAAATATCGGGCTTCTACATAAGACTGGTATAAAGCAAGTGGATTTGTTTTGCCCCTCAACCAAATGATGCCAACTACACAATGGTACTCGAAGTTTACGCAAATTCCTTGAGGACCAACTTCCAAGGAGCATTAGTTACTATTGTGCGGGATATGCAAGTAAACTTTAACCTTAAGATAATCAATGAAATTTACGGCATTCCCAATGCCGATAATAATGTTTGCAGAGACAAAGAAAAAGCAGAAGGAAACCAATGGTTGGTGAAAAAATTGCATGACGGGGTGACCCCAAAGTGGTTGACACTACACAAAGGTGTTGATTCTCATGAATTCATTGCTGTAAAAGATTTGGCTCTCCATTATTAGTGTGAGGATCTTGCTTTCGACAAATGACACTGATGTGACACCAGAGAGAGCACTGATAGTTGTTGTTGTTGTCATGGATGGACTACTTGTGAGCGTGGGGCAATACATTGTTAGAGAAATCGAGGAAGCCACCCATGGGAGTTACAAGAGCCTATTCATCCCTCATTTATTACTCGGATATGCTATGATGTTGGGGTGTTAAAATAACTAAATGATGATGAGAGAAGCCCGGGAAAGGCGGTGATCCACCCATTGCTAAAAAGGGGGCCCACTGACAAGCAGAAAACGAGGAGTATTGATGTTGCATCCTCTTCATTTGGGCAGTTCTATGAGGCCACCACTGATCCCTTCGGATCCTTTGCACCTGCACCAGGGTCATATGACCTGATGGGACCACTCCAATTTGGCCCTCATACTATGTGTCACCTCTCCAGTCAGATACACGGGGTAGATGCACACATTAGGCAGCTTATAGTTGGCCTTCCTACTGGCCCATATGGGGCTCGCACATCTAGTGGTATTGCTGCCCCACCATCCCTGGATGATGTGGTCAAATATCAAAAATCAATGACGGGCAATATGGAGGCCATAAACAAGAGGCTGAAAAATATGAGCCGTTGGCAAGGGAAGATTGAAAAGCGGCAGAGAAAGTTCAGGGAGTAGAAAAATAAAAGAGCAAACTCCTTAACAAGATGATGGATAAGCTGAGGTCGTTCTATAGTTCCTATGACTCTGATGATGAGTAGGAGGAGGAGCTCAAATTTCCCTCCACCTCCTGCTCCGACTGAGGCCGATTTAGGGAGCCTCTCTAACTATTATACTTTTGTTTTGATATTGTACAGTGAGGACACTGCAATGATTTTAGTTGGGTGTGACACACTTTATTTATATATTTATGCTTGACTTATGCCCTTGCCGGGCTTGTTTTGTGATTAATATAGTTATTGATTAGTCGCTTTTGTCATTTTATTTTCTTTAGTAATTTTTAGTTATTTTATTTTTATTCCTTTAGTATTTTTAGTTTTTTTTTTTTTTTATTTTTAGTAGTAATATACTTTCCAATAAATCTCCTTGGGTTTTGTTTATGCTACGGTTCTTTCTCAATGAATATTTTTGTATTGAATCGAGTGACTTTTCCCTATGATGGATGACATGACGCCTTTCTTAAGAGAATTAGTCTTGTAGTTTAGGTGTATTTTTAGTTAATTTAGGAGCATAAGTGATTTGAGTTGTGAAATTTTGCCTCATGGCCAATTTGTGGCTTGCTTGATACCATCATGATTTAAAACTTGACATATGAATTCTTGATTTTTGGAGAAGAAATGAGATTGAAGTAATGATTCTTATTATGACTTTTAGATTCAATATTTGGCTCTTAGGTTCACTAAGTATTCTCTTTAGACTATGAGTGACTTTTTTCAATTTATTTATTTTAATTGGATTATAGATACATATATCACTCAAATTCGCATGTGCCATGTGTGGTGAGATTTGTTGTGAGTTCTTTTGCATGATTTGTAGTCTAGAACTTGTCCAGAATGTGCTTCAAGGCAAAATCCTAGACTAAGTTGGTTTGAAAAATGATTTCAGGCCTTCCTTGGACCGTTCTTTTGCCTTAAATTTTCTACCCTTGCATATTTTCCCTAGTCAACCTCTTTTGAGCCTTTAACCTTTTATTTGGCAATCATGTTATGTGTTTTAATATTTTGTTCTTTATTTATATATCTTTTGATATCCCACCTCTCTAAGTGCTTTGAAAGTGTGAACATGAGCTAAGAGCCTAAGTTTGGTGGTGACAGTTAGAAAAGTTGTGATGTGGAGGTGCTTATAAGGTGAAAGGTTGAAAAGATAAATAAAAAATATATATAGTGGAACATTCCTTGGCTTTTGAAAAAAAAAAATCAAAAGGAAGAAAAAGGAATAAAAAATAAGGAATTGCGAATAAGTGGAAGATTAAGTGATGAAATAAAAAATAAAGAAAGGGTGGAAAAGTTTTTGAAGAAAGTGTACTTTAATTGTTAAAATATTATACTACTTATGGAGGTTTTGAGTCACTCTAACCAAAATTGTGCCCTATTTTAACCAAAACCTTAAACTACAACCCTTTAAGTCCTAATTGATTTTGAACCAATTGTGTTTACATTAGTGGAGAAATACATAAAGGAAAAGCATATGGTACTTGTGTGCATTTGAACATCTTTGTGAGAAAGTTAATTCTTTTTATTTGATATCCCATTTATGTTTTGAATTGCAATTTATAAGTGTGGGATTCCCTCTTGCTTGTGAGGGCATATTGAGATTTGAGTTGTTAATTTGTTCCATTTTTCAATTGAAAAGAATGAACAAAAGAAAAGTTATTTTGTGACGAATAGGCAAACTTTGAAGCTTTAGTGACATGACTTGATTGCTACTTTGATTAACTTGGTGTTTGAGCACTTGGAATGAAATGATATTTTTAAGAAGTTGTTGGTGATTCATATGCCTTGGATTAATTGTTGGTACCAATTAAAGTCATGTGTTTGTACTTAAAGTAGACTTTTTAACTTGGTATGATATTGATGCTCTATTGAGTTGATTACTTGGAAGGAGATTTTGTGATTTGATTGCTTGAGGATAAGCAAGTTTAAGTTTGATATTGATGCTCTATTGGTAGTTTACCAACTTATCTCTTCTTTAATCTTAAATTTTTGCTATGTTTGATTGATAAAATAGTATGTTTAATGTCGTTTATTTATATTTTATAGGTCTCATGTTATATAGAAGTGATCAGGAAGAAACCAAGTGAAACAAAAGTCAAAATAGCTAAAATGAACATAAATTTTGTCCAGTGAATTACCCTTCGTGAACGCGAAGGAGGATCGCGAACGCGTAGCTTCAGAAGTCAAACCTTCGCGAACGCGAAGATTTAGAGGTCAAACCTTCGCGAATACGGAGTCATGATCGCGAACGTGAAGCTTAAGGAGTCAAACCTTCGCGAGTGCGTAGAAGAAATTGGCGGAAAAACTAGGCAGTTCTGAAAATTCACATAATTTTTGTCCCAAACCATTTAATACATGACTCAGCTCATTTGGAAAATATCTTTGGCAGTCTTTGAGTAGCAAATACAAATTTTGGAGCTAGGGTTCCTCCACACACACTTGGTACTTGATGATTTGAAGCTTTTGGTTGAGAATTTCTTACCCATTTTTACTCATTTATTCATTTTCTTGCTTTGTATTGAATATCCAAGTGTGTAGTATTTATTTCAACAATTGAATGTTGTTTATGGCAATATTCATTATTAAAGTGTGGATTAAATATCTTGGTGTGCTTATGTATTGAATAATTTTTATTAATATTGAAATGAGTTATTGTTTTTTAATTATTCTTATTCTGTAATGTTTCCAAGGGGATTAGCTAACCCTAGGATTCGCCCATTAATTTTGAATTAATTTTGTAAAAGGTAATTTGGGGTTGAAAAAGATTAATTAACAAGAACTTGAGGCGGTAACCCTCATTTTGTATCACTCATCCCAACAGCACCACGTATGGAACAACAATGATAACATGCGACGTAACAATAAATGATGAACAGCGACTGATATATGACATGCAAATAAATAATCATGACTGAATGTAAAATTACAGTTAAATCGGATAACTTCAAACAACAGAAATAGCTCATCAGGTCTCAATCAAATAACCACATAGCCTAAATATGATTTCTAACATGAATAATTGTTCAATTAATCTAACAAGTAGGAAAAATATAAAATAAGACATGATAGCAAATAATACAAAAGTCAACCTGGATCATGATTACCCAGGTGAACGTCCACTCGCCTGTCACCTAACATGTGTGTCACCCCAACACATCACAAATAACATGGTTCTCGTGGATAATTACCCTCAATTCTAAGTTTAGAAATGTTACTTACCTCAAAACGCCCAACTCAATACTCCAACAAGCTCTTGCCTCGGGAATCAGCCTCCGAGCGACTCGATTCTAGTTAAAGCAACTTAATATCATCAATAATAGCCATAGAAAATAATCCCAAATGATAAAGCTAAAGTCTTGAATCAAATATGCAAGGTCAACCCAAAAAGTCAACCCCAGACCCGCACCCTAGAGCTCGACAAAATTTATAAATTCTAAACACGCATTCAATTACGAGTCCAACCATACTAATTTCATCTAATTCCATCCCTTAGTCACCAAATCGCACTCTCCAACCACATGGTCTAAAATCCCCAAATTTCTCTTCAAATTCACAAAAAGTAGGTATATTAATCAATGGGTAATCAATATCTAACATCAAAAGTGATGAAACTTCACTTACCTCTTTAATTGTAGCAAAAACCTCTAAATATCCCCCTTAGCCGAGCTCCACAAATCCAAACTGAGAAAAATGACTCAAACCCTCATTTTAACCTTCTGCTCAGTGATTTTCGAACCTGCGGTCCCGTAGGTGCAGCCATAATAGCGCTTCTACTATCCATTTGTAGCCTCCGGCCTTCCGCATCTGCGAGTTCGCTTCTGTGGACTCCCTCCGCACCTGCGAACTCTAAAGCTCCCAGCCATCTCTGCATTTGTTGACAACTTAGCGCACTTGCGCTTCCGCATCTGCGGCTCACTATACGCATATTTCACCACTGCCTTGCCCAGGTTTCTCCGCTTCTGCGACCATCGAGCTGCTTCTGTGGTCTCTCACCAGCGGCCAAATCCTCGCAGGTGCAGAGGAAGTACTACCAAACTCTTGAAAAATCTCTGAAATATCGAAGAGAGACGACGAAGGATATTCATGATATTTCAAGTGTGATCAAATAACTAAAAATCAAACAATAACAGAGCTATTACGATTGCGACAACCATTGCATAGCTATTCGAAGTTGCACTCAGAGACTTACGATTGCGACAACCATGGCATCGAATAGCAATTGCGACACCCGAGGCCCTATCCAAATACACCAATTAGTTCTAAAATATATTACAAACTTACTCGAAGCCTCAAATCACATCAAACAACATCAAAATCACGAATCGCACCCCAATTCAAGCCTAATGAAACTAATGATCTTCTAACTTCTAAAGCTAATGTCAAACCATATCAAATCAACTCCGAATGACTTTAAATTTTGCACACTAGTCCCAAATGACACAACGAACCTATTTCAACTCCCATAATCAAAATATAAACCCGATATCAATAAAGTTAACTCTCGGTCAAACCTCTCAACCTTCCAAACCTTCAACTTTCCAACTTTCGCCAAAAAGTCTCAAACCAACCTACGGACCTCCAAATCAATATCCAAATATACGCCTAAGTCCAAAATCACCATACGAATCTATTGAAATCATTAGAACTCCATTCCAGAGTCGTCTACACCAAAGTCAAACTCTGGTCAACTCTTTTAATTTAAGCCTTCAACCTTGGGACTAAATGTCTCAATTCACCCCAAAACTTTCCCGAAACCAATCCCACCGCCCCGGAAAGATACACAAACACAAATGGACATAGAAGAAGTGATAAATAGGGGAACGAGGCTACAATACATGAAACAACCAGCCTAGTCGTCAGAGTTTGAATCCAAATAAGTACAGCACAGGATTGTATTTGCCAATACTTATAAGAATGGGATGCTGCAGTTGGTGGAAAAGCTTGATATACAAAGGTAGACACACTTGTTTCTTAGAACCATTCCTCCCATTTGTAAGGTTGTTGTAGCAGAGTTCTTTGTGAACTTTATGTTTGTTGAAAAGTGGTTAAGAGAAGTAGTATAGGAGTGGAGATGGAGTTTGATGATGTAAAGTTGGGGGTATCTATTCGATGCGCCTTCCAATGGTTTTATCACTATGTGAAGAAGGCTTGGCCTTCAATTGATGAAGGGGTGACAACTACTGTGGATGTTACTAGGAAGCTCTCTCGGAACTTTGACCGAAATGCCAAAGTGAAAATGACACAATTTCACAAGCTGATGTTTGAGTTTATACATGAGTGTATATTTCCAAGGTCCAAGAAAATCCATGAGGCAACCATACTTGATATGGAGATAATAGAGCTATTTCATGTTGGAAAGCCCATTAATCTGCAAGGACTAATGATTAATCATATGGCAAGAGTTGTTGATACAAACAAGGCTGGACATGCTGCCTTGTGGATTTCTACTGACTATATTTTTTGACAAGTTGTATGTGCGCTTTCTTGAAGTCAAGTATGGGACACAAAATGATGTGTATGATGCTATCGCCCTGAGACAATGTGGATATACTAAGCTAAAGTCTTGGGTAGGAGCTGGTTTTTCTGCACTTCTTAGAAGTAGCAGAGTTGTTGATGTGATGAAAAAAGATGGAGCTGCTCATTGAGGACAATCAAAAGTTGAGAGAGGACAATGATATCTCAGGAAAAAAAAAATCAATGAGCTTAGAAAAGATATAAGTCCGTATAGTTCCTGTTAAATTTCTCAAAAGTTTAAAATCTACTTATGTGTGTCTGTCCATGAATAGCTTTGAATCCATGATATAACATGGTGAACAAACACATTTATTTGTCATTATCAAAAAGAAGAAATTTATTGAGTATTGATGTGTTTTGATGATTAACAAATAAGTGTGACTTTGTGCGTGTCTGGATTAAGTCCTAATGTTTTAATGGGTAAGAAATCATTGAGCTTATGTGTTGTTGGACTGAATGTGTTAAGAATCAAGTACTTAATATGCAAGTGTAAAGTAGGAGTGTACTAGTAAGCATGGTCAGACACGTGTGTGCTGAGATATTTTAGTCAGGAATCTTTGTGTATCTGCTAGTTAATGCGAATAATATTATAATTACACGAGATTTTCCTAACTCTTTGAGTTGTAAAGGGTAGTGTAGTTATCTTTGAAAAGTATTTAGGGCGGCATAGGAGTCCTTACTTGTGTGGGGATCCAATTAATTAAGTTTCTTACTAGTGTGATTACTAACGTGTTGGTATATATAGTTTGAATCTTCTTGTAGGTTAACGTACTTACACAAATTGAGAGATCGGGCAAGCAGTTGAGAACGTTCAAGCAATTCATTACTTGGGGAGTTCAAAGGCTGTTCATCTTAGAGTCCGTAATGAGCTAGGCTGGAGCAATTGGTCCTTGTGTCACTACTTTAATTCATTGAGTCCAGTTCTAGTTCAATTGTCATAGGTTATCAAGTGGTAATTATTTTTGCTTACTCAAAAATATTCATAGGTTGCTCTTGTTTTACGGAAATAACTAGTCTGCTTAACCCTCGTACTTCGAAGTACGTCATATAAAGTGGAACATAGAGAATAATAATTTTAGGAATTAATCTGTTATATCTCTTTAATTGGAACCTCTCATGAATTCACTGATGTATGAATTCCTAGTACGAGCTCTTTCTCTTCTTCCTTGGGATAATTTTTATGGTAAAATGTTGATTTAATTGTTCAAATTATACTTTCTTCCTTCTAATTGCTTGTTCTCGTTTTATCTCCATCTTCTTGTTAATTGTCTCATCTTAATTATGTGTTTTTGTGTATTGATTCGTATCAGCGCAGCGCCTTGTATATCATACCCCTTTATAATTTTGAATTTAAGAAAATGATCTTTTTAGATCTCTTATGTGTACCAAAAAAATCAATTGATCTCGTATCAGCCCAAGCGCTAAACCATATAAAATGGCATGATTACTCTTCTACCCCCCCCCCCCCCCCCCAAAACACCCAAATAAAAGTTGTGAAATAAATGTAGAATTATTGTCTTCTATCAATTACATTCTCCCACTTTATTAGCTAGTAAAGCAGCTTTTACCATTATACATAACAGCTTGTTTGGATGGTTGTTACCCATCGTTTTATAATGTATTGTATTGTGTTGTATTGTATCATATCGTTTTATAAATACAATGTTTGGATAGATTGTATTGTTTGCGGTTGTTAAATAATATTTTGCTGTTTGGTTTGACTGTATCGTACTGTATTGTAACTGATAAGTTTACTAAAATACCCTCAATTGTTTAAATATTAAATTTATCAAGAATTACGCATAAAAATAACTTAAGAAAATCCATTTCTGCTAATTTATCACCAAATATGTCCTATAAATAGATTAAGCAATTAAATTCATGCAAATTCTAATAAAATTAGCAATTTTACGTTGTAGTTGGAAGCAGCATAAGTTCTGGAAAAAAGGGACGAAGACAAAGTAGGTTATATGTGGGAGATTTGGAGTTAAAATAAAAAAAAGGTAAATGGTAAAATAGAATTATGAAGTAATAAGTTAGGGCATAATTGGAAAGAAAGATAGGAAACAATCCCAACACACCAAATCGATTGTTTCAAAAAATGAGACTTTTCATTGTTCCGGAACAATAGATTTAACAATACAATACAACCAATTTTAATGAAACAATCAAAACAAATATTGTTTTGGGATAACAATACAATATGATACAACGAGTAACAACCATCCAAACAAGCTGTAAGAAATTATCAACAATCTTTTATTCGTTTAGGGGGAAGTGACGAAAACCTTGCTATTACACTTTAAGGAACCTGTCAAACCAATTGCTCGCTTCCTTCACCATCAATGGAGTCATTTTATGTCCAATACCATCTTGCGCTATCAGCTGAAATGTGAAGGAAAACAGACATGAAAACTGGTCATCTAAACTGGAAAAGGAATTGTTTTGTTTGGTAAGAAGGAAATATTTTCTCGAAAATGTTTACCAATTTTCCTATGTTGGTTGGCTTAAATGTTTTAGAAAATATTTTCCTCGTGAACTCATTTTCCTCCAATCGGAGGAAAATGACTTTCCTAGTTCCTACCAAAATGAGGAAAAATATTTCCTAGAATTGTTCTTCAATCTTCCCCACCCCCACCCCCACCCCCCACCCCCGAATAAAAATACGGCCCCTAGACCTTGACCTACCACCCTCCCTCGCCCTTACCCATTTCGTCTCCCGTGCTGTTTGCCTACATTATATATTTTTCAAAAAATATTTTCTGCTACCTAATATTCTACCTAGTCAAACACCAGAAAATAAGTAAGAACCACTTATTTTTCAAGAAAACATTTTCCAGGAAACATGCCCCTTGTTTTCCCCGTTTGAACCCTTGGAATCAAAATTAGCTGATGGTGAAGAAAGGAAACATGCTTTGTTTTCCTGAAAAAAGGAGGGAGGCAGTGAGGATAACATTGTACCTTGAAATTAAGTGGACAACCAGCATTCTCATAAGCTTTATGGGCTCTTGATTTTGGAATATCCAGGCCAGCAATGGGACAACGAGAATCTTCCGCTCCTACATTTCCCAAATGTTGATTTATCTTCCAGTTATTTGCACAAATTTAAAATGATACATACATTCCGACGATTGATGTTTAATAAATGGCAATGGCACGAATTAACATAAATCATGTGAACAAACAGATCATCATACCATTTAAAATCAGCAAGGGGCGTGGTGCAATGACTGGTACTGTGTATGGTGAATCGAACTGAGATGCCAAACCTGGAGCAATTCTGTCCCAGACCTGGTCACATATTCTAATTAAGATCAAACAGAAATCTTTTTTTGATGAATATTATCGTGCAAAATTTAAAAAGTTCTAAAGCTGCATTTCGGAAACTTGAATTCAACATACAATTGAATTCATAAATTAAAAGTTGCCTTGCCACAAGTCTAACTTGAACAGTCGCTTGATCCAGTCTTTCGGAAAGCTATACATTTACTTTTTCTCAACTTTAGGCTGATTAATTTTTACAGCTTCTCAAATACAATGCTGGCCGATAAAACTGCATCAGAGATCTCCCTTAATTTATGTCACGCGAGGGGAGTTTATCCACTAAGAAAGGGGTCATTGTGGATAGTCTTCTATTGGCTCAAGAAACTTATTGCAAACTAGATGAAGGAAAGATGAAGTAAAAAAGAGACATTGAAATAATAGCAAACCAGATGAATAAGGTTATGAACAAGTACCAAGAAAAACGTCTGAAGACTTTTGGTCTCAGAAATTTAGATGTCCTCAACAGCATGAGGTAAGGGTTTCCATCTTAATTAGTAGAAACTATGAGAGTTCCACTAAAGAAGGATGAGTCTAGGCCTCACCTTATTTATACATCAGCTGAACCTCTGAGAATAATCCGAACAATGTGAGATCCCATTTTCTTTTGGTTACTCCGGAAACTGGTAGAAACTATGAGAGTTCCACTAAAGAGGGATGAATCTATGCCTCACCTTATTTATATATCTCTAAGAATAAATCTGAAAAATGTGAGATCTCATTTTTCTTCTGGTTACTCAATAGATCCCGCTCCCTTGCACGAGAACTTGCTTAAACAGATTCAGTTTTGCTGCTACTGCTCCTCATTTTATCCCTTAAGAGGTCATGGATGTTTAGAGAGCTTCTGGTGAAAAGGCTTGATCAACTGAAACATAGGAGCGTTTGCTTTTTTTACTTTTTACAATTTACACAGCTGCAACTAGTGCACCAAGCCACAGGCTTGCTCCTAAGAACTTACTTCTACCTATCTAGAGACTTTTTTACTCTTGCCCTTTCCTTTGATGATAAGAAACAAGATATGATTTTCCCAAATCTCCAGCCACTTTTAGGCCAGTTATATTTAAAAAGAATGAAGCAACTTGAGTAAAGCTAATCAGGATCTGCACAAACACAATGACCAAGTCGCTTACTAGACATGCAACAAGGAAACCAGATAGGGTACAAGAAGCAGGAAGACAAATAGACCTGACCTTCTGAACCACTTCTTTATCAATTTCATTCTTGCCTAAATCAGCACGTGCTTCTGAAAGGACAAACAGATGACATTTCCAGATAAGAACATACACAACTACAATAAGCTTATAAATTACAAGTTAATTCAGTTTCAGTCACCTTCAAACACAGCCTTGATACTGTCAACTCTTGCCTGCCACCTGTCATGTTCAATAGCCCACTGAAAGCCCTGCAACCTCATTCCAAGATCTTCACAGTAAATCTCCTATTGATATATCCATAAGTCTTTCCTTATCTTCACTTAAACTAATTTTCAAGTGTCACCTGAACTCCAATTATAGGAACAACCACTGCATAGCGAGTTTCAGCGAATGCAGCAAACCATGCATGCATACCTGCAAGACAGAACATATTATGAACTCCACATGTTTAAGTGACAGTTGATATTGAATGTAAAGTGACTCGCCTAACCTCCAAGTGATTCACCAGTAATTCCAATCCTTGAGGAGTCAATATCTTCCCTCTCTGTCAGATAATCTGCCAGTTTTATCAAGTCCCAGACCTTCAAAATTTGCAGAAAAGTATTTTTTTTCAGAGGCTAGATATTAGATAATAAGCATGGTGGTTTAAGATTAAAAACTGTACTTTATCAAGTTCTCTCAACTCAAAAACAGTGGAATTACGTTCATTTTCTCAACAAGAAGTCTCGGTTTCCTTACCGTATCAAATATGAAAGGCATTGTATCACCTTTCTTCCATGATGATATAAGGGCCTGAATTGTAGAGAGAAAGCAGTCAGGCATATCAACACAATCAAATAGTAGCATCCAAGCATTCCATGTAAAGAAAATAGTGTGGCAAGTTCACTTCTTGATTTCTCCTCCTCAATATGAAGCCAGTAATAACAGAAATTAAGTAAACCATGATAGACAGAACAGATCCTCCCCCCCAGTTTATACTCCGAAAAAGCGAAGTAGTTTCAGTATTTCCATAGGCCATAGGGTTAATACTCAACAAATTGGATCCTTCACAATAAAAGGCCAAAGGTTTTGCTACTAAATGGGAGAGTAATTAGTCCAAGGTATAAATTTAAGACAGCTCGCCCATAGCCTATTGGAACTGAATATACTGTTTTGAATGAAAAGATAATCAAGATTAAAATGCTATGTTCTTACATCTCGATATGTTGTCATATTGGTGGCACGTTCTCCATGATATCGAGAATCAATTGCTACAGCTATGTAATCCCTTGAAGCATACGCCTGAACCCAAAAAGTAAAAAGAGATTCAAACACAGAATTGTCCTTACTGATCCATGATGATACAGAGTATTTTGAAGAAAACAGAATATCACCTCAAGCAATGGCCGTAACCACTCTTTGCATTTGTTTGTACTATGCAGGAAGACAACAGCTGGCCTCTTCTTCTTATCACTTTCCTTCATGCTCAATACCAAGACAGGCAACCGCCCTTGCTCTCCTTCCTGGAAACAGTGAGTTCATGCTCAATACTGACAGCTGGAGATTGATAAGTTGGTATTTTGCTAACTTATTCATACCTTTTTCTTGAGTTTTAAGGTTCTTTAAGTAAGATTTAATAGCCTTAACTAACTTAATTCGGTTGATTTCAGGTGTTTGAGCCTAAATGAAATAGTTGATGAAGGATTTGATCAAAAAAGGATGAAAAGAGATGGAATTTGGAGCAAAGGATTGAAGATTTAAAGACTTAACGATGGAAGAAAGTGGAGCCGAAACTAGGGATGAAAAAGTGCATGAAAAAATGGCTGAAGTATGGAAAATTTGGAGCGAAGTCTGCCCAGCTCCACGGTCTTGAGTGGCTAGACGAACAACTCCACGATGTGAATCGTGGATGAACCGATTCAGGCCATGATCGATCTTGAAGAAATTGAAAGAACTCTGTCCAAGTCCATGAACACCAACGGCTCCATAACAAGGCCACGAAGACACGTGAAGCATTAGAACCAAAGTGGAGACGGTCATCAATAGGCTCCATGACTGGACACCATAGGGGCACTTTTGCCAGATATTGCAAACAATTTTAAATAGCAATCTAGGTCATTCTTTAGAGCATCTTTGATCCCTTTGAACGTCGGAGAGCAGCTTTTGGAGTTTCCCTTCAGATTTTGGGCGACTTCACCATTGTTATAAACAAACTTTCTTTCCTCTTTAGCTATTATGTTGAGAATTTCATCTCTTTTTGTATTTTCTTTCCTTATTATGTCTAGCTAAGCTTTTTAAGCTAGGATTGTGAATCCTATGTGGGGTTATGTTTTTGGGTTGTTAATACAAATTCTAAGTTTGATTAAGCTTTGTGTTATCTAATTACTTCATGCTTTATTGATTGATTTTGTGGTTGCAAACACTAAATCCATGCCTAGTTTGCTTGTTCCAACTTGGAAGAGTGGAACCTAGCTTAGGTACAAAGTAATTACCAAGAAATTAAGTGGGTTAATCACCTGACTAATGAAATCTAGCTAGGAATAGTGTGATTTCTACTTGCTAATCAATTTCTTATCATTGAGCCTTAATTGACTTGGAAGAGCAACTTGGGGTAAAAACCTTTTTTTAAGTGTTGGAAGACATTAAGTTAGTAGAATAGAAATTGAGGCCATAACACATGCTTAATTAACTAGAATTGAACATCTATATACCCAAAAGCATAGCCTACACGAAGGGAAAACAATCCTAGTATCTTTCTCTTATTTGTTACTACACTTTTACCGTGTTATCAAAGGCGCGCTTAAAGCACGCTTAAGGCCTGAAGCGAGGCTCAAAACATGTTGAGCGTTTCGCTCGCTTAGCGGGCGCTTCAGTGATGTCATCAAGGCTCTAAGATATACTTTTCCTTGCCAATGAGCATAATACTGAAGAGGTGACGCTAAACAATTAATATTTTACTTTATCGTAAATTTTCTTCAATTTCTTTGTCCATATATTTGGTATTCATGCTTATAGATATTAATCTTGGACTACACATACATATTTGTGGTTTTTCTCCATTTGCGTCGTTCTTCATTAAAGCTCATGCTCCGCTTTTCGCTTAATGCCCGAACAATCCTTAGAGCTTTTTTGCGTTTTTCGCCTTTGATAACACTGCACCTTTATTTGCATTCTACTTGTTCGATAGAACTCCTTAGTTAAATTTTAGTAGTAATTGTAGACATAATTGATCACCACTCTTTTGCTTGAAGATAAACTTAAGAATCACCAAGTTTACATGTATTTGGACACTTTAGCACAAACCTACTCCTTGTGGGATTGGACCTCAACCTTTGTTGGGTTTATTATTGCTAGACCGTGCTAAGCTTCATTTAGAGGTGTTGGATGAGACATGGAGATTATTACTTCTGAAAAATGAGAATATTCCTACATTTATCTCTCAATTAATATGTTATTTTTGTAATTAAAGAATTATAAATGATATAGCCACTTCATTGGACTGCTAGCACCATTTTTTTAAATTATCGCAGAACCTTTACACTTTTATCTACTTTACAAACACTTTGAGGCACTCTAGTCCAAAAATAGCGAAATGAATAGTGAGGATTCATATAGCTGACCCCAACTGGATTTAGATTGAAGCGTAGTTGTTTTTGTTTTATAGAGGTATTTCAGTTCACAGAATAGTTCTTTTCTTTAGATCCAATACACGAGATGTTGGAAAAGGGTCTGGGCATTATATTCTTTTATCTCTGTCAGTATGCTTTTTTCCTACACATTGGGGAAGGTGGGAAAGGGGAACATTAAATATCTTTACTTCCATAAATTATAATGATATATAGTAATCTGTACATTGATGAATGTAATGAAAATATAGAAATCATGTAACCTCTGTGGTCAGGTAGAAATTTTCCTCCTGAAGAAGTTCCTTCAAATTGGGTATATCTTCCTTAGGGCAAGATGCCATTACCTGTATTTGACAAATATCGCCGGTCAAAATGGCACCAAAAAAGTGCAGAATAATAGCAAAATATAAAGCTTGTGCAGGAGTTGTACGACCTCACTGAATGTTGGCTTTGGACTTTCCTGATATAATGGATCAGTCACAGGTTTTCCAGGCACCACACAGAGTTGAACTGGAAGGAATTACAGAAAGGAATACAAGTTCGTTGATTAGTCTAAGGGCGGTAAGACAAGAATCCACAAAGTCTACCAAATTGAAAAAAGAAAAGGTGATCTCAACAATCAAAATGTATAGTTGAAACAAGAAAATCTAGTAGCAGACCGATGGTTAAGTGACTATGGGTCTTCAAACTAGGCAAAGTATGGAAGAAAACATAAAGCCCTTCTTCAACATTCAAAAATATTGAGAATATTCTAATTAAGGAAATAGAAAAACTAAAAAGGGGACCTTGAGGAGGACGGCGGGTGCAAAGGAACTGAAGAAAGTCAGAGCGAAGATTGGCGGCATCCTCCTCCGCCATTTTGCTGTTGGTGGTGCAATCCATTTTGTTGTTGGTGTTGCAATTAGTGAAGACGAATTTATTGTTTGGTGAGAAGCAGTTTGAGACTCGACCTCGGTGTTCATAGCAGAGGACGTATGGCTTGTCGGATTGCACGTGCAGTATGGGTCCCACCAACATCCCTGGAAACACACCAAGAAGGTTCCTACGCAGCTACCGCATCCTGCAAAAAAAATTAAGAAAGGGAGTGGATGAAGATATATTTCAAGAAAGGATCCTTTCATTCGTAGAAAAATATTGGAAAGCTTATAATTTTTGCCCTTTAGTTGTTCCTTTTTCCATTAAAATAAAAGTGTAAAATAAGGTGTTTTTGTTTTTTTCCTAAACTTGTAATCAAACACTGAAGATTCATTTTCATGCTTCAGGTCCTCATGTGCGGTGGCGTAACCGGTGAGAATTGAACTTACAACCTTACAAAGGTTTTAAACTTTTTTAACCATTAAGCTATACTTTTGAACTGTATCAAGGGATTTCAAAACGTAATATACATAAGTAAAAAATAGATTTTATCTTATAAATACGATGTAATTTTTCGGCGAATGAATTCGAGTGAACCCGTTCCGTCCCTAAATCCGTCCCTGGTCATGTGTGCTTGCCGTTCAGGGACAAAGTTGATATTTGGCTTACTTGTGTAATTTTGATTGGTTTATTTGTGTGTTGGTAATAAGGGTGGCAAGTGGGCCGGTCCAAGTTCGGGACCGGTCCGGGACCGCGGACCAAACGGGCTAAACGGATCAGGACCGTTTGGCCCGATTTTAGTGGGCCTAGGTCGGTCTCGTGGGCCGGTCCTATAATTTGGGCCCGCCAGGGACCGGGCGGGGCCAAACGGTCCCAACGGCTATTTTTAAAAAAATAATAATAATAATAATAAATATAGTCGTTGGGCTGTCAAAAATAGTTGTTGGCTATTTATAAAATAGCCATTTAACCCCCCAACTTTGTTTTAATCCTAAACTTTTTATAATTACACTTTTTCCCTATTTTCAACTATAAATACTCCCTCATTCTTTCATTTTTTCTTACAAAATCATCAATCTCTCTCTAATTTTCTTCTATAATTGCTACTATTGCTTACTTTATTGTTACAATTTGTGAAACAATTGTGAAGTTGGTGAATTGAAGTCTTCAACGATAATCAATTTTCAACACGTTGTTCGTCAATTCGGCAAACTCGTTCCAACTCTTAAGTTTTAATATTATAATTTTGTTTGTTTGTTTTATTTTCTATTACCTTATTAATTAAGATGGCTTCCTTAAAAAAAATTGGTAAAAATAAGGGAAAATCCAAGAGTGACGAATCTAGTGCTCAATCTGTTCCTCCTCCACTGCCCCGGGCTCCCCGAATCAAACTCCATATCTGTCCTACACCTGATATTCTTGATAGCGATAATAGTTTATTATAATCTACTGAAAGTCAATTTTGCCATAATATAAGAGCTGGTGAACAATTAGACCATGAATTAATGAATGCTCTTTATTCTAATCCAACTATTGATGAAAATTATGACGAGGAAATAGATTTTGATGAAACTCAACCGGATGATGATACACCAACTAGTCCTGCTCCTGATGTTAATTCAACTAGTGATAACCCTGCTAATCCAAATGATGCCCCATCTGATACTCATGTTACTACCTCTACTTTTTCTAGACAACCTAGCAAACGGACGGAAATATCTCCCGTTTGGCCTTTTTTACACAACTAATTTCAGGAAATAAGGCTAAGTATATAACTTGTGGCACGGAGTTAGTTTTTAAATATTTTGGATTGCGGGGGAGGGAAGGGGGGAGAACTTTGGCTAGACACATAATGAAACACCCTCAAGATAGAGTGAGATATCTTCGTCTGAAAGTTTTGGCCGAGGGAAAAAGTCTACCTACTCCTAGTCAGGTTGACCCTAGTACCGGTTCAAATCAATTTCAATCGGGAACTAACACTGTTACCGGTGGTATTTTATATTATGATCCAAAAAAAGATCGGGAAGAATTGGCAAAAATGGTAACTGTTATGTGTTTACTCTATATTTTTCCTTCTGACCCTAACTTTGTGCATTATATTAGAAAAAATTTTAATCCTACTTATAAAGGTTTTCCTCGCACAACCGTAAAGAGCGATATTTATAAATATAAACATGAATATGAACAATATTTGCGCTATTTATTTACTCATATAAATTATCGTGTTGCTATTACAACTGATATTGGTAAAAGTGGTAACGACTGTGATTACCTTACTGTTACCAGTCATTGGATTGATGATGATTGGATAATGCAAAAGCGCATTATTTCTTATAGAATAATTAATTTACGTCACACAGGGCAGTTTATTGCTAGCACATTTACATATATTTGTAGATATTTTTGCATTAGTGATAAAATAATATCAATTTCAATGGATAATGCTACTAGTAACACAAATGCTATATCCTTGCTTACCATTACGCTAAATCCTACATTTAGTGATATTTTCCGTGTTAGATGTATTTGTCATATTTACCATTTAATTGTGGGTGATGGTATGAAAATTTTAAATATTGAAATTGAAAAGGTTAAAATGGCTCTTAACTGGCTTTTTTATTCAAACCGTAGAAGTAGACTTAGAGAATATTTTAAAAGATGCGATAAATTTGGCCTAAGAGAAAGAAAGGTTCCTAAACCTTGTCCAACTAGATGGAATTACATGTATGAAAGTTTAGTTATTGCATATGAATATAGAAACCCCAAAAACTCAACATTTAATGCACATGTAAGTGATGATGATGAGCACCTTACAAATGGGGATTGAGCTAATGTTAAAATACTTGTAGATTTTTTAGAAAAATTTCATATTGCTACAAATGAATTTTCTGGGCGATATTATCCTACTATTTCTAACTGTTTAGTTTATATTGCAGAACTTGCAAATTTATTTGCTCATTTTTCAGAGGGTGGGGAAATTTATAAACTTGCTATCGATTCCTAAAATATATTTTTTTCCTATTCCCCCTATTTATGGTATTTTTGCTTTGTTAAATCCTTGTATGAAATTAGGAGGTCCTCATTTTTTGTATGAAACTGTTTATAATGGTTTAGCACTTGAAGATGAGGAATTGTCTCAACTTCTGGAAGCAATAGCCTCAATTAGAATAAATGCTCAAACTATTTTTAATACTTATTAAGTTGCATTAAATCATGCTAGACCAAATGTTCCAACTCCTTCTTCTTCTGATTCTCAATCATCTAAAAGAACTGCGGGAGTAAGAGCACTTAGTGTTTGGACGAGGTTTAGAGGTTCTCAAGTTTCTAGTAGTAGTGATTTTTCACAACTAAATGAGCTTGAAGTTTATTTGTCGCAGGG
Source organism: Nicotiana tomentosiformis (assembly GCF_000390325.3). Classification (NCBI taxonomy): domain Eukaryota; kingdom Viridiplantae; phylum Streptophyta; class Magnoliopsida; order Solanales; family Solanaceae; genus Nicotiana; species Nicotiana tomentosiformis. Next base: position 143,659,188 of record NC_090812.1, on the reverse strand, counting down.
AATTGAGGAAGTGAATCCCGACGGCTCCTTTAATTTTTTGGAATGGTGGAAGGACAAAGAAAAATACTTTTCGGTTCTTTCAAAGATGGCCCGAGATATTTTAACTATTCAAGCTTCAACAGTGGAATCAGAGAGCGCTTTCAGTCAAGCAAGACTTCAACTCGGTGATTATAGAGCGTCTATGAGGGAGAGCTTGGAAAAATCAGTACTTTACAGAGATTGGATTCGGTCGGAAAGAAGAAATTTTGGACTTGCTGAATCACAACCAGATGAAGACGAAGCTTACGAAGAAATGCTAGCTGAACTTGCGGAGGATGTTGCTTCGCCCGGAAGTGGCGATGACCAAGCTACTTTTCCGCTACCACCAACGAAAATTCCTCCGGACCTTGATAGATTTATGAAGTTTGTAAGAGATACCATGTAACTTGCATGAACAAAAAATAGTATGTATTATGTAACTTATATTTTGGCACATCTTGATTAGTTTCTTTTTCTTCTCAATTGTGGTATTAGCACCTTGTTGTGCTCATTCCATAGGGGGATGAAGACTAAGTAAGATATTGCCATATTTTTTAATGCTATAATAAAATTACAAGGCATATCTCTTTACAATATTTTTGTCTTTAGATTTAGATATTATTTTTAACATCCTTTTATCTCTAATTTCTATTTAATTTTTAAAAAAAATTCATTGGGCCCACTTAGCCCATTTAGCCCGCGGGCCGGGACCGTTTAGTCCGGGACCAAACGGTCCTGTTCTCGGGCCGATCCCTGCAAAAAGACCGTTTAGCCCGAGACCATTTAGCCCGTTTAATTTGGGACCGGCCCGGGACCGGGACCGGGACCAGAACCGTTTGGATCGGACCACTTAGCCCGTTTAGGACCGGGACCGGCCCCGGCCCACTTGCCACCCTTAGTTGGTAATATAGGTTTTTCTTTAACTTTTGGCTGTCTAGACTATTCAGCACTCTTTTGTTATCCATTGGTTTAATAGCGTGTTTGGCCAATCTTTTAGATGAAAAAAGTATTTTGGAGGAGAGAAGCAGAAAAAAGTACTTTTTTGAGATATACTTTTTAGAAAAATACACTTAGAAGCTTTTTCAAAAGCTTGGCCAAATACTGTCCAAAAGTAATTTTCAAATTAATTATTCAAACTCAAATTACTTCTCACCCAAAGTACTTTTTTGAAAAGTAATTTTGAGAAAAATACTTCTCAAAATAAACTGATTTTAGAAATTTGGCCAACCTCCACATCGAACTAGCTGCTTTAATCTGGGCCCACAAATATGATGAGTCTACAACACCTTCTCTTCCGAGTCAATGAAATTTCACTTTTGGAAAGCTGATGTAGTTCAGCGAGGAAAAGTCCAAAACCATACATGATCTTTGGCTTTAGATTCAAAGTCATACATATTCTTTCACATGGAGCACTAATAGTACATTTACTTTAACAAAGTGGTGCACTTTTAGTCATAACACTGAAAAAAGCCAAAAAACATATATTATTTTTGGTTTTAGACTCAAAGTCATACATATTCTTCCACATGGAGCACTAATATTCCATTTACTTTAACAAAGTGGTGCACTTTTAGTCATAACACTAAACACATTTTAATTTTTAACAGAAATCTAAGATCTGATAAAATATATGTTCCCTTTATTTTTATTTTTATTTTTTTTGTTTAGAATATTTTTATTTTATGTATATTTACTATTTGCTATCTAGATAAATTTGTCATCTTTATTTCTTTCGGTAAACAAGAAAATAAAGGGAACAGATATTTTATCAGATCTTAGATTTCTGTTAAAAATTAAAATGTGTTTAGTGTTATGACTAAAAGTGCACCACTTTTTAAAAGTAAATGGACTATTAGTGCTCCATGTGAAAGAATATGTATGACTTTGAGTCTAAAGCCAAAGATAATGTATGTTTTTAGTTTTTTTTAGTGTTATGACTAAAAGTGCACCACTTTATTAAAATAAATGTACTATTAGTGCTCCATGTGAAAGAATATGTATGACTTTGAATCTAAATCCAAAGATCATGTATGATTTTGGGCTTTTCCTCCCGTTCAGCTCATTCATTAAGCTTTTGGGTTTTGCGATATATGTTTCTCTTTTTTAAATTTTTATTTTTCCTGCTTTAACTTCGATATATTTACCAGCGTTAGAGAAAATGAGGATGACGAATTATTTTTAGGTTTGTTGAGTTATTTGGCTTGACTAAGCCAATGAAATATGGAGCTTAATTTTTGTTGTCTCCGAAAATTTCATGTGCAAATTGGAGCATAACACCGACACTTTATTTTCTTTGCTATTATAAATGATCTTATTGAAAAATCGATATGTTCATGTATTGATTGGTACTTTAGAATCTCATAATAAATTTCAAAATAATGCACCATGTTAATAATATTGTATTGCAATTCAGATAGCTCACCTTGTATTTAATTATGTGATGTATTCCATAGATCCCAAGTATGTTAATGGAGTATATCTTTTCTCATAAATTGTAAGTTAAAAAAAATTACTTTCCTGACTATAAAATGACAAACAAAATAACATATCATCACTTGTATTTGGTTGTTGAGGCGCCCGGCGAATTTTGTGACCTAAAACTAAATTTTATGAGGGGCCTTAACTTTACAAAAATATATATATATTATTTTTTAATTTAAAATCTATTTTTCTAGCTTTTTTATATGCAAAGTTATTAATAATTTTCATATAATCAATTTCTTCTAATAAGTCTTTCTCAATTGACAATATAGCTAATCCATTTAACCTTTTTAAGACATTGTTGATCTTAGATAAGATTTTATTAATTTTAATTTTGAAAAACTTCTTTCCGTTGAAACAGTTGTAAACATGAGTTATTAACATTATTCTATAAGCAACATAGGCATTTGGAAAAGAATTGATTTTTTTATTTAATTGAGTATATCAATTAATCTATTATCTTCTAATTGCACTATTTTCCTTAACACTTTAATTCAGAAAATAAATCTAAATCATCCATATCTGAATGATTATTATACTTTAAGGAACGTTCAAGAATAAGGCAATATTTTTCAAATTTTCATCATCTAGTGATCTCACTTTTTTACCGCTAAATAGAAAATCAAAAATATTTTCTTGTGCTTCGAATTGTTCGAAATCCATTCTGAAGTAAAAAACGTATTGTCTACTATGTATAAAAAGTAATCAACTCTAAAGGACTCTTCGAGAGATTTTGAGATTTCATTATCAACATTCTTATCAAATTGTTTCTTCCTACATATCACACGTTTCTTACGAAATTCGTGTTCGATATTCATTTCTAAGACAATTTTCTTGGCAGAAATCATAGCAGTTGCAAATTTTTCTTCTCTATATTTGTTAATGAAGAAAATCAAACATTTTCACTTTACAGAGCTTTTTTTAAAACTTATATATGCTTGAGAAGATTAAGTTGAAGTAGGTGAAAAAACGAGTTGCTAAATTTTTTTATGGAGTATCAAGGTTTTTGGGAAGTACAAGGAATGCCGTGCTATCCATATTTGTTTATGGAATTACCGATAAACTTTGTCTTAATTACTATTTTCAATTTACAATAATTATAGTTGTTTCATTTTCTAAATATCCACCTTTTTAGCAAGTTATGACTGTGTATATAATTTTCTGGAAACATTACATTTTTATACACTAGTTGTTTGGGAGGAGTGAGGACTCACGGCTTTGACTGTAGTGAAAAGACCCTATGGAAAAAAATTAATTAGTACATTATAAAAAAAATATTATGTCTACAAAACGAGAAAATGATATTTCTATCAGTGTTCACTTGTAAATTTAGCTATCACGTCCATTTAAATGGGAAACTTCATCATAAATTGGAATGAAGAATCACATGAGATGAAGTGCCAAAAAATTTTGTTCTATCATATTTAAAATCTCAATTTCCTATCTTAACTGACTGGATTTTGTGCGATTAATTGCTTGTCTAATTCTCATTTCTGAGCCAACCCATGGAAATGGTAAGCAAAAAAGAACGTAAATACACTAAGGGATCGTTTGGTACGCGGGATTGTATAGGGTAAAATATGATATGACACGTGGTTGCTGTTATTCCCGGTCAATATTGCTGTATTTGTAAATATTAATTCTGCAAAATATAAGTTAACGTAATGAAACAATAATAATAAATTCGAGCTCACTGAATTCACAGTGTTTCCTTAAGGAATTTAATCCCCTCCTAGTACCCAAGGTAATGGATTATTTCCTCCCAGGATAGAACGAATAACACACTGGTGTAGCGGTACTTCAAACCCCAGTGTTTCGGCGAACACAAAGTTCGGTAGCAAATCACACTTACAGTTGCTTTGTTTGAAGTTAAAAACAATGCAGAACGAAGGAGTATATACTCAGAAAAACGTATGGAAGTTCTGAGAGGAAGGAGTGCAATGTATAGCCAATTTGTTGAGCGAATTGTATGTTGAGTTGAGTATCTTTCTTCAACATTTGCTGCTCATATATATAGCAGCCAAGAAGGAGTGCAAGACCAAACGTCCACCCTTCATGGTGGAGCAAGCATTACATGTTTGTGGAGCAAGCACTTCATGTTTGTGGAGCAAGCACTTCATGGTGGGAAGACCATTATCCGGCTGCCAAATTATCAATACACGGATTGGAAAATATCCGTTTATAAATACGGATAATCTTACATTAATATTTACTATTAACAAATAAATTTGGTCCAAAAAATTAATCAATCAATCGATCATTTGACCAAATCCAAATCCAAATCCAAAGCCGAATCCAAAGCCGAAGCCGAAGCCGTAGCCGTAGCCGAAGCCGAGCCGAGCGAGCGACGACGACGACGGCGCGAGGCTTGCTTTCTTCTTAACTCTTTAAGAGCTACAAGAAGAGCAATTATATATATACCCACCAAAAATGTCTTCCACTTCCAATATGGGACAATGTCTCATTGTTAAGAGGGAAAAACTTAAAATTTTACTCAAAATTTCATTTTCCCTCCATTTCCCATTCACCCTCATTTTAAGAATATTACATCTTAAAAAATAAAACCTCAACAATCCCCCACATGAATGGGGAATGGCTATATCACGGAAGTATGCATGAAAAAACTGTGTGATTTACAAGCAAGGATTAATTGCATCTGGATAAGTAGGTTTCCCTTTGAACTTTCCGTAGTAAACTTATGTCGGATATACTCGGTCAATCGGTAGATTTGATATCTTTGAACCGTCGATCTTTGGTGTATACCTAGACAACCATAAGTCACACAATCAACCCTTAACCGTCTTTGGTTCTCATTGTTGTGTTCGTTTTAGCCATGAACACCGCCTGGTTTCATAAGTGCGTAGAGAACTGGCCTTACAAAGTTCTCCTTGAAGCGGCTCACACTTCACACTTAAATAGGTGATTCCTAAACGTGTCATCCTGTAGATACACTATTTGATATACCCCGTATCAAATTTAGAAATCATTAAAAAGCCTTAATGCTTTATCCTTGGTACTGAACATTGTCTCATCACGAGAATGGACTAAAATTTTATTTGACAATGTTGAACCGTCATTAATGACTTTGTTTGATCTCTTTGAACCTAGATCTTGGGATCTCCAGTCTTCTAGGTAGAGTTACCGCCACAATGACTTGTTCTCGGCCATAGCCCCATTCCCCTTGATGATTTCTCAACTACCTCTCTAGTTAGGCCTTTTGTAAGTGGATCCGACACATTATCACTTGACTTTACATAGTCAATTGTGATAATTCCTCTAGAGAGTAATTGCCTAACGGTTTTATGTCTTCGTCGTATATGACGAGATTTACCGTTATACATGACGCTCCCAGCCCTTCCAATTGCCGCTTGACTATCACAATGTATGCATATTGGTGCCAACGGTTTGGGCCAAAATGGAATGTCTTCCAAGAAATTCCGGAGCCATTCAGCTTCTTCACCGGCTTTATCTAAGGCTATGAATTCAGCCTCCATTGTAGAGCGGGCAATACATGTTTGTTTGGACGACTTCCAAGATATCGCTCCTCCACCAATAGTGAATACATATCCACTCGTGGACTTAGAATCAGTTGAACCGGTGATCCAATTTGCATCACAATATCCCTCAATCACCGCAGGGAAATTACTGTAGTGCAATTCAAAGTTCTGGGTATGTTCTAAATATCCCAAAACTCGTTTCATTGCCATCCAATGAGATTGGCCTGGATTGCTCGTATATCGACTCAGTTTACTTATAGCACAAGCTATGTCTGGTCGTGTACAATTCATGATATACATTAAGCATCCCAATACACGAGCATAATCCAATTGTGATATGCTTTGGCCTTTGTTCTTTGCTAATGCAAGATTCACGTCAATTGGAGTCTTTGCAACTTTAAAGCCCAAGTGCTTGAATTTTTCAAGTACTGTCTTAATATAATGAGATTGTGACAATGCCAGACCTTGAGGAGTCTTATTGATCTTAATTCCCAGAATTAAATCAGCAACTCCCAAGTCTTTCATATCAAACTTGCTATTGAGCATACGCTTAGTAGCATTTATGTTGGCAATGTCATTACTCATTATCAACATATCATCCACATATAGGCAAACAATGACTATGTGATTTGGAACATTTTTAATGTACACGCATTTATCACATTCATTTATCTTAAAACCATTTGACAACATTGTTTGGTCAAATTTCGCATGCCATTGTTTGGGTGCTTGTTTTAGTCCGTAAAGAGACTTAACAAGTCTACATACCTTCTTTTCTTTACCTGGAACTACAAACCCTTCAGGTTGTTCCATGTAAATTTCTTCCTCCAACTCTCCATTTAAGAAGGCCGTCTTAACATCCATTTGATGAATTTCAAGATCATACACTGCAGCTAATGCTACTAACATCCGTATGGACGTAATTCTTGTAACTGGAGAGTATGTATCAAAGTAGTCTAGACCTTCTCGTTGTCTATACCCTTTGACTACGAGCCTTGCCTTGAATTTATCAATAGTGCCATCATCTTTGATTTTTCTCTTAAAAATCCATTTAGAACCCAAAGGTTTATTTCCAGGAGGAAGATCAACCAATTCCCATGTATAGTTGTTCAATATGGATTCTATTTCACTATTGACTGCCTCTTTCCAAAACAATGATTCCGAAGAAGTCATAGCTTCTTTAAATGTTTGAGGCTCATTCTCCAATAAGAAAGTCACAAAATCTAGTCCAAATGAAGTAGACGTTCTTTGACGTTTACTACGTCTTGGATTCTCCTGATTACATGTACTTTCTTTTGTTTCTTCCCGAGGTCGTTTAGATCCTTCACCAAACGACTCACATTCCTTTTTATACGGATATATATTTTCAAAAAACTCAGCATTATCTGATTCTATAACTGTATTATTATGAATGTCGGGATTTTCTGATTTATGAACCAGAAATCGATATGCTTTACTATTTGTCGCATATCCTATGAAAACACAATCAACGGTTTTCGGTCCTATCTTTACCCTTTTGGGTTTAGGAACTTGCACTTTTGCCAAACACCCCCACACTTTAAAATAATTCAAGTTGGGCTTCCTTCCTTTCCATTGTTCATAAGGAATGGATTGTGTTTTGCTATGGGGCACTCGATTTAATATTCGATTAGCCGTAAGAATGGCTTCCCCCCACAAGTTCTGTGGCAAACCAGAACTTATCAACAACGCATTCATCATCTCCTTTAATGTGCGATTCTTTCTTTCCGCAATCCCATTAGATTGGGGCGTGTAAGGGGCTGTTGTTTGATGAATAATTCCATATTCTAAACATATTTCTTCAAAAGGAGATTCATATTCACCACCCCTATCACTTCTTATCATTTTTACTTTCTTGTTAAGTTGCGTTTCAACTTCATTTTTGTATTGCCTGAATGCGTCTATTGCTTCATCTTTACTATTCAGTAAGTAAACATAGCAATATCGAGTACCATCGTCAATAAAAGTTATGAAATACTTCTTTCCACCGCGAGATGGTATTGACTTCATGTCACAAATATCTGTGTGAATTAAGTCTAAAGGATTTGAATTCCTTTCAACTGACTTATAAGGATGTTTAACATACTTAGATTCCACACATATTTGACATTTTGATTTTTCGCATTCAAACTTGGGCAGTACTTCCAAGTTAATCATTTTCCGCAAGGTTTTATAATTGACATGACCCAAACGTACATGCCATAAATCATTTGACTCAAGTAAGTAAGAAGAAGCTGAAATATTATTATTATTTTCAACAACCATTACATTTAGGTTGAAAAGGCCCTCGGTGAGGTAACCTTTTCCCACAAATATTTCATTCTTACTAATTACAACCTTGTTGGATACAAAAACGCACTTAAAACCGTGCTTAACAAGAAGTCCAGTAGAGACTAAATTCTTTCTCATTTCGGGAACATGAAGGACATTGTTCAAAGTCATGACCTTGCCAGAAGTCATTTTTAGAAATACCTTCCCATATCCTTCAACTTTTGCTGTTGAAGCATTTCCCATATAAACTGTCTCTCCGGGTTCAGCAAGAGCATAGGTAGCAAAAGCCTCTCTAACTGCACAAACATGGCGAGTGGCTCCTGAATCAAACCACCACAGTTTAGGATTTCCCACCAAGTTACATTCAGAGAGCATGGCACACAAGTTATCAACATCATCATGGTTTACTACCATGTTTGCTTGACCCCTTTTCTTGTCTTTCTTCGGAGCACGACACTCCGTAGATTTGTGTCCGGTTTTCCCACAGTTGTAGCAGTTTCCACTGAACCGCTTCTTGCTTGGGTTGTATTTCGGATCAGAAGCCTTCTTCCTCTTTTTGTTAGCTTCAACAATATTTGCTCCCATTATTGTTGAATTTCCACGGCCTCTCCTTTCAGCAGCTTTATTGTCCTCTTCGATTCTCAACCGAACAATGAGATCTTCAAGGGACATTTCCTTTCGTTTGTGTTTCAAATAATTTTTGAAGTCCTTCCACAACGGAGGCAACTTCTCAATCATTGCTGCTACTTGGAATGCTTCGTTGATTACAAGACCTTCAGCAAGTAGATCATGAATAATCACTTGCAATTCCTGGACTTGAGTAATAACAGACTTGCTATCTATCATTTTGTAGTCCAGAAATTTTGCGGCAACGAATTTCTTCATCCCGGCATCTTCAGTCTTATATTTCTTTTCAAGCGCATTCCACAATTCTTTGGATGTCTCCATGCTACTGTATACATTATACAGATTATCATCCAGTCCGCTAAGAATATAATTCTTGCATAAAAAATCAGAATGCTTCCACGCTTCAATCACGAGAAAGCGTTCATTATCTGGAGTTTTATCCGGCAGATCAGGAACATCTTCCTTGATGAACTTCTGTAGACATAACGTAGTTAAGTAGAAGAACATCTTCTGCTGCCAGCGTTTGAAATCAATCCCGGAAAATTTTTCGGGTTTTTCTGCCGGTGCCAACGCCGGTGTTCGGCTTGTCGTTGCGTTGGCAGTCGCCATCGGAACAGCTTGGTTTTCGTTTTCAGTCATCATCTTTTCTGTAAAAGAATGACACAAACAAACGTTTAATACACGTTTTCAAACTGGAGTAAAAATCACGTAGATTTTAATATCCAACAAAACGCCACGAAGGCTTAACTCTCCAAAACGGGAGTACACAAACCACAAAGGTTTTAGTTTGCAGAATAATAAGAATAACACAAGTACAGAAATAAATATTAAATTCCTTAAGATTGTTATTCCCGGTCAATATTGCTGTATTTGTAAATATTAATTCTGCAAAATATAAGTTAACGTAATGAAACAATAATAATAAATTCGAGCCCACTGAATTCACAGTGTTTCCTTAAGGAATTTAATCCCCTCCTAGTACCCAAGGTAATGGATTATTTCCTCCCAGGATAGAACGAATAACACACTGGTGTAGCGGTACTTCAAACCCCAGTGTTTCGGCGAACACAAAGTTCGGTAGCAAATCACACTTACAGTTGCTTTGTTTGAAGTTAAAAACAATGCAGAACGAAGGAGTATATACTCAGAAAAACGTATGGAAGTTCTGAGAGGAAGGAGTGCAATGTATAGCCAATTTGTTGAGCGAATTGTATGTTGAGTTGAGTATCTTTCTTCAACATTTGCTGCTCATATATATAGCAGCCAAGAAGGAGTGCAAGACCAAACGTCCACCCTTCATGGTGGAGCAAACATTACATGTTTGTGGAGCAAGCACTTCATGTTTGTGGAGCAAGCACTTCATGTTTGTGGAGCAAGCACTTCATGGTGGGAAGACCATTATCCGGCTGCCAAATTATCAATACACGGATTGGAAAATATCCGTTTACAAATACGGATAATCTTACGTTAATATTTACTATTAACAAATAAATTTGGTCCAAAAAATTAATCAATCAATCGATCATTTGACCAAATCCAAATCCAAATCCAAAGCCGAAGCCGAAGCCGTAGCCGAAGCCGAGCCGAGCGAGCGACGACGACGACGGCGCGAGGCTTGCTTTCTTCTTAACTCTTTAAGAGCTACAAGAAGAGCAATTATATATATACCCACCAAAAATGTCTTCCACTTCCAATATGGGACAATGTCTCATTGTTAAGAGGGGGAAACTTAAAATTTTACTCAAAATTTCATTTTCCCTCCATTTCCCATTCACCCTCATTTTAAGAATATTACATCTTAAAAAATAAAACCTCAACAATCCCCCACATGAATGGGGAATGGCTATATCACGGAAGTATGCATGAAAAAACTGTGTGATTTACAAGCAAGGATTAATTGCATCTGGATAAGTAGGTTTCCCTTTGAACTTTCCGTAGTAAACTTATGTCGGATATACTCGGTCAATCGGTAGATTTGATATCTTTGAACCGTCGATCTTTGGTGTATACCTAGACAACCATAAGTCACACAATCAACCCTTAACCGTCTTTGGTTCTCATTGTTGTGTTCGTTTCAGCCATGAACACCGCCTGGTTTCATAAGTGCGTAGAGAACTGGCCTTACAAAGTTCTCCTTGAAGCGGCTCACACTTCACACTTAAATAGGTGATTCCTAAACGTGTCATCCTGTAGATACACTATTTGATATACCCCGTATCAAATTTAGAAATCATTAAAAAGCCTTAATGCTTTATCCTTGGTACTGAACATTGTCTCATCACGAGAATGGACTAAAATTTTATTTGACAATGTTGAACCGTCATTAATGACTTTGTTTGATCTCTTTGAACCTAGATCTTGGGATCTCCAGTCTTCTAGGTAGAGTTACCGCCACAATGACTTGTTCTCGGCCATAGCCCCATTCCCCTTGATGATTTCTCAACTACCTCTCTAGTTAGGCCTTTTGTAAGTGGATCCGACACATTATCACTTGACTTTACATAGTCAATTGTGATAATTCCTCTAGAGAGTAATTGCCTAACGGTTTTATGTCTTCGTCGTATATGACGAGATTTACCGTTATACATGACGCTCCCAGCCCTTCCAATTGCCGCTTGACTATCACAATGTATACATATTGGTGCCAACGGTTTGGGCCAAAATGGAATGTCTTCCAAGAAATTCCGGAGCCATTCAGCTTCTTCACCGGCTTTATCTAAGGCTATGAATTCAGCCTCCATTGTAGAGCGGGCAATACATGTTTGTTTGGACGACTTCCAAGATACCGCTCCTCCACCAATAGTGAATACATATCCACTCGTGGACTTAGAATCAGTTGAACCGGTGATCCAATTTGCATCACAATATCCCTCAATCACCGCAGGGAAATTACTGTAGTGCAATTCAAAGTTCTGGGTATGTTCTAAATATCCCAAAACTCGTTTCATTGCCATCCAATGAGATTGGCCTGGATTGCTCGTATATCGACTCAGTTTACTTATAGCACAAGCTATGTCTGGTCGTGTACAATTCATGATATACATTAAGCATCCCAATACACGAGCATAATCCAATTGTGATATGCTTTGGCCTTTGTTCTTTGCTAATGCAAGATTCACGTCAATTGGAGTCTTTGCAACTTTAAAGCCCAAGTGCTTGAATTTTTCAAGTACTGTCTTAATATAATGAGATTGTGACAATGTCAGACCTTGAGGAGTCTTATTGATCTTAATTCCCAGAATTAAATCAGCAACTCCCAAGTCTTTCATATCAAACTTGCTATTGAGCATACGCTTAGTAGCATTTATGTTGGCAATGTCATTACTCATTATCAACATATCATCCACATATAGGCAAACAATGACTATGTGATTTGGAACATTTTTAATGTACACGCATTTATCACATTCATTTATCTTAAAACCATTTGACAACATTGTTTGGTCAAATTTCGCATGTCATTGTTTGGGTGCTTGTTTTAGTCCGTAAAGAGACTTAACAAGTCTACATACCTTCTTTTCTTTACCTGGAACCACAAACCCTTCAGGTTGTTCCATGTAAATTTCTTCCTCCAACTCTCCATTTAAGAAGGCCGTCTTAACATCCATTTGATGAATTTCAAGACCATACACTGCAGCTAATGCTACTAACATCCGTATGGACGTAATTCTTGTAACTGGAGAGTATGTATCAAAGTAGTCTAGACCTTCTCGTTGTCTATACCCTTTGACTACGAGCCTTGCCTTGAATTTATCAATAGTGCCATCATCTTTGATTTTTCTCTTAAAAATCCATTTAGAACCCAAAGGTTTATTTCCAGGATTGGCAGTCGCCATCGGAACAGCTTGGTTTTCGTTTTCAGTCATCATCTTTTCTGTAAAAGAATGACACAAACAAACGTTTAATACACGTTTTCAAACTGGAGTAAAAATCACGTAGATTTTAATATCCAACAAAACGCCACGAAGGCTTAACTCTCCAAAACGGGAGTACACAAACCACAAAGGTTTTAGTTTGCAGAATAATAAGAATAACACAAGTACAGAAATAAATATTAAATTCCTTAAGATTGTTATTCCCGGTCAATATTGCTGTATTTGTAAATATTAATTCTGCAAAATATAAGTTAACGTAATGAAACAATAATAATAAATTCGAGCCCACTGAATTCACAGTGTTTCCTTAAGGAATTTAATCCCCTCCTAGTACCCAAGGTAATGGATTATTTCCTCCCAGGATAGAACGAATAACACACTGGTGTAGCGGTACTTCAAACCCCAGTGTTTCGGCGAACACAAAGTTCGGTAGCAAATCACACTTACAGTTGCTTTGTTTGAAGTTAAAAACAATGCAGAACGAAGGAGTATATACTCAGAAAAATGTATGGAAGTTCTGAGAGGAAGGAGTGCAATGTATAGCCAATTTGTTGAGCGAATTGTATGTTGAGTTGAGTATCTTTCTTCAACATTTGCTGCTCATATATATAGCAGCCAAGAAGGAGTGCAAGACCAAACGTCCACCCTTCATGGTGGAGCAAGCATTACATGTTTGTGGAGCAAGCACTTCATGTTTGTGGAGCAAGCACTTCATGGTGGGAAGACCATTATCCGGCTGCCAAATTATCAATACACGGATTGGAAAATATCCGTTTATAAATACGGATAATCTTACGTTAATATTTACTATTAACAAATAAATTTGGTCCAAAAAATTAATCAATCAATCGATCATTTGATCAAATCCAAATCCAAATCCAAAGCCGAATCCAAAGCCGAATCCAAAGCCGAAGCCGAAGCCGAAGCCGTAGCCGAAGCCGAGCCGAGCGAGCGACGACGACGACGGCGCGAGGCTTGCTTTCTTCTTAACTCTTTAAGAGCTACAAGAAGAGCAATTATATATATACCCACCAAAAATGTCTTCCACTTCCAATATGGGACAATGTCTCATTGTTAAGAGGGAAACTTAAAATTTTACTCAAAATTTCATTTTCCCTCCATTTCCCATTCACCCATATTTTAAGAATATTACATCTTAAAAAAATAAAACCTCAACAGCTGCATGGTTGAGGACCGAACACAGCCACTCCGTTTGTCACCGGAAAGGATAACGTTCGTAAAAGTGTATTAAATGCTCTGCGTCCGGTAGCATTTACTAAGGAATATTCTACAGCATTAAGAGCTACGGTCCGTTACAGAGAATTTGGCATTTACGTTCACCGTTACATCTTCATCAATGACCCTTATACTTGGCATTAAAGGAGAGTATGATCCTAGGACCGTTTTCCCTAGACGTAACTATAAATAGTGAATTATGTTATTATAAGGGGAGAAAATTTCTGGCAAGAACATATACTATATTATATACAAAGGTTTACATAATTTCACTTTCTTGCTTTTTGATCTCATCATTGCTATGTTCGGAAATCGTGTTCACGGAATCACCATCTTTGCTATTTTATCTACATTCTAAGGCTAAGTATTGTGTATTTCTTCTATGATTGTATTATTTCATGATCAAATTAGTTCACTTGTTTAGAAACCACGTATAAATTCAACTGTACCGTTTTACGGGTAAACAAGGATCAAATTAGTTCACTTGTCTAGAAATCATGTATAAATTCAACTGTACCATTTTACGGGTAAATATGGATAAGTGGGATATGGTGAGATATTCAGGATTAAGTCTGAGATTAAATTTATACTATATTTAGTTGGCAGTATAAAATTATCCCGGTGTAATCTATACTATACTAAAAGCACGAAGGCCCTTAACGAAATATCGTTCGTCTTTTTTACCCTTTCAAAATAGATTTCGCACTAGGCAAAATAGTAATTTAGTTCTTTTTTCTAATATTTAAGTGTTTGAAATCAACTAAAATACTGACTACTAAATATTTTCCTATTTTAACTTGTACGCGTCCTAATTTGCACATACATTGTATCTTTAAATTATAAAAGCTTTATTATTATTTCCTTATATTAATTAATTAATACTTCTAAGTTTTATACAAGAAAATTAATTGATTTTTACGGAAGTCAAATCTCCTGCTCCTAATAGTTGTCTAACGAAGTAAAATCAAGTTATGTAAAGAAAATATATTTCTATGGGACTCATTAATTAATTAATTAATACTTTTTGTAAGTTTTATATGAGAAAATTAATTGGTTTTTACGAATGAATCCCATTATGCTACCTCATAACAATAATTACACAATGTTAAAGAGGCACGTAAATATTATTAAATAATATATTTCAATTATAAAATAAAATTTTAAAAGTACAAGACATTGAAAATAATAAATAATATATCTCGACTCTCATGAGTGACGATTGAAAAATTTATAATTATTCAAGTTCTTCACTTCTATGTTATTCAAGTAGGGTTACATTTATGACCAATGCCTATTAAAAGAAGGCAATAATTGAGTTTAATTTATATAGATGTTAAGCCATCAAAATATACATGTCAAAAGGAAAGTCCTAAATTTCCTCTGCTACGTGCTTTTGGTCTATTACCAACCAAAAAGAAAAATAAAGAAGATTGCTATATAATAAACTAAATGTTGTTGCAAGCAAATTCATGTGTATCAAATCAGTATCGCCTTATCATAATTCACACTTACTATGCAACAAATCATACCAAAAACCATTCATGAACACACATATACCCTGATAATATTTCATAGACATTTACACGTTAGAAGGAACTATGGTATTTAAGAAATGAGATTTAATTCACCTTCTGCATAGTGATGTATCTATAATTCAAAACAAAGAGTACAATAAAAATTAATTTTTTTAAAAAAAGACACAAGAAATTTTCCCCAGAAAGGGACGAATGTAAACAACTCGTGGGCATACAAATTGTATCTAATTATGATATTTACATGTACAAGTTTTAATTTACTTAACACCGGAAACAAGTTCTTAATAGTCTAAACAACCTCATAATTTGGCACTTGGCGGAAATAATTTTTTTCCATTAAATAATTTTACCGAAAAGTCCACAGTCATCTCAGTTTGAAATAGTAAAACACTTAATATATCCTAATTGTATAGATTAACTTTTATCTTCCAATGAAGGCTTGACATATTCGAATCTATTTATCTATCTATCTATCTATCTATTTATCTATACTATATTAAAAGCACGAAACTCCTATCGAAATATCATTCGTCTTTTTACCCTTTAAAAATTAATTTCATATTAGACAAAATAGTCATTTAATTAAAAAGTCCTAATATTTAGGACTTGAAAATTAATTATTATTTAGGACTTGGTCATAATAGGACGTTCAAATCAACCATAAGTTTGCCGAGTATAAATTTTTGTAAATCACTGCCGCTAGAGAGATCATTATTTGTAATGGATTCTAATTGATAGTTCCTCTATGAAAACTTAAATAGAAATAAATTGTGGTTATTTGTTCTTACATATGATTTTTGCAACAATTGTCATTTAATAGTATACATTTTTTGCGAGAACAATGTGCCATCAATGATAAACCGTAAGAATCTCTCTTTTGTGTATTTGTCACATGAATCTATATCTTGATTAAGTCAGTGACTTTATATGAAAGCCATTTAATTTCTACAACGCGGTTTTTGTTCTAGGTTGCAATGCCTTTATTGGCATAACCTCTGCTAAGTTTTTACGTGTAATACCATAGTAGTATTATTAACTGTATTTCAGTACTCCTAATATATATATATATATAATATTGTGGGTGGGTGGATGGATGGAGGTAGTTTGGGAACTTGGAATTTTGTGTATTCACAATTAAATTCATGAATTAATTGATTTGATGATATTCCATATCGTAATACTCATTACATCACTCCTATTTGTAGTATTTGTATGTGATATTCTTTTAGATTGTATGTTATATCACAACATACTATGATACTTGAATCTTATAAAAGAATATTCACACGGTTTTAGGTTGATTAGAATTCACAAATTTCAGGTTTGTGTTTTAATTTCTCCTTTCTTTTATCCCAAAGTTATCGAACCTACAGTAACCGTAGAATGGATTCGTTAAGATAACTTAGTTTGGTTGTTTAGTGCCTTTTTGACGCCTCTACGAATTGGACGATCAAACTTTAAATTGAGTTAGACAAATTAAAAAAAGGTCGATTCCTGCCACATTGCTCCCATCCAAAATATATAGGCCAACCTGTTTGACCAAGTTTTTGGGAAGTCAAAGGTAAATATTTCTTTTTTAAATATATTTATTTTAGAGAGTTAAGCTGTTTTGAGATGCTTTAGAAGCCGAAAAGGGTACATATTCCGATAAGCATGGCCAAAGTGCTTCTAAGCATGAATTTATCCCTAGAATTTATTTTGTGAGTACATTTGTATTTTTAGATAAAGTATTTTTTTTCATTTAAATGACCGTTGTATCTATCTCTACATCAATTGCTATTACATATAATTTATTTTTATTCAATATTTCATATATATTTTAATCGATAGACGCAGAATACACATGCAACGCACGTACACTAAAACTAGTCCTGACATAAATGGCACGGGCTAACTTCACTAGTTTTCTAAATAAAAAGTACTATTTGATACTCAAGAAGACAAGAACTATGAAAATTGTCATAAGCTACAAAGTTCAATTATATTACGTAAAGAAAAGCAAGTTTTATCTAGATAAAAATGAAAGTCTAATAAGCAAAACTAAAGTTTAAAAATTATTTAAATTTGCTAACTTATGGAATAATAAAATTGGGTGTTTAAAGGAAAATCAATTTCGCTGATAAGTGTAAAAAATTCATTTGTTCCCCAATAAACGAAACATATTTTCCTTGAGAACAAATCTCAGAAAATCACTTTCTCATAGAAAACATTTTTTTTTGTTTGTAAAAGTAACTTATACCATACATATATCTTTAATGTCCTCCTCCCTAAAATTTAAGCATTTTAATATTAAGTTTTGAAGTCAAGAATGAAGATTTTTGCTATAGTTAGCACTAAAACAAATGTATATTAGTTTATAAAGTTGAAAACCATATTCTTATGATTATGAGATCTAAAAATGTAAGTTTTAAGAAGAATTCCGGTATGATTTTTTTTTTTTGTTGTTGGTGGAAGAACAGGTAGAACAAAAGGAAATAGATGTAAGTAGAGGGTTGATGTTATGCCTTCAATCTTAAAAGTCACTTGTATTTTTTTATTTTCTTATTTTGGGTCTTCTGGTTCAAGTTTTTCTGGCCTTCTAGATTCACTGATATTGCTATTTTTGTGTTGTTATCGATGGTTGTGGGTTCTTCAGAGTTCTCCATTATATTGACTATAATAAAGTCATGTAATAAAAAATAAATAAATAAAAGTTATGTAATCACACTATAAATTCATTTCGTCCATCTGAATCTTTTGTTCCTTAATTCTTCTTTAAAATTATGGATATGAACCATTCTGTGTATGTATTAATGATTAAACCTGTAATGACACGCAGGTGAGGTCCTTCCTTAAATCAAGTAAAGCAACTGCTTTAGACCTCATATTTGTGGGGCCCTATTTTTTATTCCACCTAATATATTATATATATAAGAAAATAAGTACAAGTAGAAAATAACAGTTTAACCGGTATACTCAATCAAATAAAAAGATTTGATTTTTTTTCCAAATGCATGTATTGCTTATAAAGTAATGTTAACAACTCCTGTTACTGTTGCTTCAGCAGAAAGAATTTTTTCAAAATTAAAATTGATAAAATCTTACCTTAAATCAATAACGTCTCAAGAGAGATTAAATGGATTAGTTATATTGTCAAGTGAGAAAGACTTATTATGAGAAATTGATTATAAGAAAATTATTAATAACTTTGCATCTAAAAAGCTAAAAATATATATTTCAAATTAAAAATAATAATTCTTTTAAAAAAAGTTAAGCCCCCTCGTCAAAATTCGCCAGGCCGCCCCTGATGAAATGATGTTGAGTTTTAATTTTTATCGAATATGAAGTTGTACGAAAGATTGACTCAGCCATAAACATTTTATCTTCAAATTTTGCTCAAATTTCATGTGTTAAAGCTTTGTTAGTTGTTGTTTAACTACCTGAAGACTCGGTTTTACAGATCTGATCACTATTGGGCAGATTTGAAAACCTTTAGTCTAAATGGCTGTGTTTGTAAACATAGTTTACTTTAGTTAATTTTGCAAACATGGCCTAATCGGTGTATTGAATGGTTACATTTGCAAGAGTAGTCTCTCATAGCTATTTCTGCAAGTGTGGCTCAAGAAAAGTGAATATGGTCATAGACGAAAAGGGTCAGATATGCAGCTTAGCTCATGTTGAATTGTTGACCATCTCTACAGATATGAGTTTAAAGAGGCAATTGCGCTTTAAGGAAGTCAGTGCAGAAGAAAATAGAGCAATTATCACTTCTAGCCATCCAGGAAAAACTAATGACAATCGGTAGCCACAAAATACATCATACAATTCATAGTCCAAAACCAATTACAAGGGCTAGCAATTGCAACTAAAAAACCAGCGGCTGCCTAGTCTTCAATTCCTTTTACGCCCATAAAAAGTTCCTTTTAGGTTTTAGGTTTTTTTTTTTTTTTTTTTTGTTATGACAAACGGAAAATCATTAATTTTTTAAGTTTCAAACACTTTCATCTCCTTTTATGTTTTGGATTTTCTTTTTTTTTTTGGGTAATATTTGAGCACTTTCATCTCTGCAACTTTCAAACTCTTCCTATTATAAATAAATTATAATTTTTTTAATCTTTTACTAAGAGCCTAAATTTTTTATTGATCTAATCTAAAAAAATATATGATATTGCATAAGCAAAAATACTCATGATATAAGAAAAAAAGAAGAAGGTGATGTATACCTTGTACACACAATATATATATATATATATATATATATATATATTTTACACTAGTATAAAGTGTATATACACTTTTTATACATCATAAAATAATATATACGCTTCTTATGCATTGCACAATAATATATACACTTTTTATACATCGTAGAACAATATATATACTTTGGATACTCTAAAACTCTTAGAATACACTAAAGATATTTTAGGGGTACACCAAAAAATATAGAATACACTTTATATACAAAATTTATACAATGTATTAGTATATATACAATTTCATCTCTTTTTTTTTTTGCTTGCCAAAAATAACCCAAAGACTGAAAAACTTCTCATAGTTGAAATTGTATAAAGTATATATATATATATATATATATATATATATATATATATATATATATACATGGATTATATATAAAGATACACTAAATATATATTTATTGTACATGGAATACAATAATTATACATCTCTATACAAAGACTTTTAGAATCCATGGAAGAAGAAGAAGAAGCAACAACCACCTGTACAAATACACTTCACCCTTTACTTCTTCCCAGGAAATGCACATAAATTCATCCCAAAAGAATCATGAATCCCCAACCTCCAAAACATCTCGCAAAACACTAACAACCCACCAACAATATTTATATTGTATAATCAGTGTATATAAATTGTATAATTATACATATACACTTATTCTATACCATATATACATTTGTAAGGTCGTTGCAAAGAAGTCAGCGCCATAAATATACACTAATGATACATTAGGGATACACTAGAATATAGAGGATACACTTTATATACAAAATTTATACAATGTAATAGTATATATATAATTTTTATACATTTTATATAAAATGTTATAATATACACTGAAAATACAGGATACACTTATATACAAAATTTATACAATGTGTATATAAAATATTTAATACATTGTATAACACTCTCTCTCTCTCTCTCTCTCTCTCTATATATATATATATATATATATATATATATATATATATATATATATATAGAGAGAGAGAGAGAGAGAGAGAGAGAGAGAGAGAGAGTTACATATAAGTATCATCCAACTACCCCAATAAATACAGACCCACCATCGATACTCACTGTAAAAGATCTTTACTCACAAAATACTATTATGACCAAAGAAGAAGAAGAAGTAGAAGAAGCTTGACTAGAAAACCCCACGACTTTGGCTACCACTCTTGTATCATGTATCGTAATTGAGTAAATCTTTTTAAGAATTGAATTAAAAATTTTGTGATTTTTCTAGGTACTCAAACAAGTTTTTCCAGTGTGAAGTAAAAAAATAAAGAGAAAAAATATAGATCTTAAATGGGAGATAGAGAAGAGAAAAAAAACTGGAAAAAAACAAAGAAAGATAAAAGAAAGACGAAGATTACACATAGAAAGAAAGAGGTGAGAAAGAGGGCGAGAAAGAAGGAAGATAAGAATGAAAGTGATAATGAGAAGAAAAATATGTGCATTGGATAGAATGAAAGAAAGATAAAAATGTTAGGAATAAATGTTGTCTTGGAAAAATAAATACATTGAAAATAGATAGTGGCTACAAGTTACAAATAAATTGGGTCGAAAGGCCATTTCGGGTCAGTAATGAAAATATAGGCTAATAAAATCTTTGAGTGGCCATACAGTGTCATTTTCTCAAGAAAATAATTGCACTATGCTTATAATAATGACATGTTAAATAAGTGGGAAAATACATAAGATGCACTCCGAACCTGTCCTGAAAAACTAGTTTCCAACTCAACCTTTTACGGGCGTTCTTTTTCCACCCTATGCTTGTCCAGACTGAATTTAACCCCCCCCCCTCCCCCCTAAACGGTGACATAGCAGAGAAGTGGTTTGACTCTCCCAAACTCGAGTAGAACTAAGAAAAGAATATTAATTACATACTAAATCATACACATATTATATTTTTATTTGACATTACATATTTAACTTAATTATTTGTGGGGTGCCACTTTCTTTTTCACTTTCTTTATCTTATTTTACTTTTGATTTTATTATTTCTATCACAATCATTTCTTATGTCTTCTCTTCTCCAACCCAAAAATACACAACCCGTGCTACACTCCCACCATTGCTGGACTACCTAATCTCCCCTCCCCCTTCACCCCCACTATTTTCTTTTCCACCTGACTCATGCCTCTAATATATTCCCAGCCTTATTTTTATTAGATTGTCTCAAAAGATCAAATAAAATTACCATTCAAGAGTTTTTTCTAACCGTCTTCATTGTCTCTGCCGGTGAGTGTGTCGGATAATTTTTCCGGCTAATATTCAGTCAAACAGCTTTGACAGATCTTTCTTCTCCATATTTGTTCTGCCCGAACTTCTTTCTTTAGGCTAGCAATAACTGATTTGGTGGTCTTTAATGATTATGGTTGAAGGAGAGAAAATAGTGATAACTTCGTAGAAACCCAATATTTATTTTTAAAATAACGGTGACAGAGGTGGAGTGGGATTGAAAAATAATTAACAAATAAAAAAATAAAATAAATTAGAAATTGACATGTGGTGGAGCATGTAGAACACAACCCTCTACAAGCTTGGTTATGTATTTTTAGGGAGGAATTAAATTCAGCCTGGACAACTATAGGATGGAAAAAGAAAGACCGTAAAAGTTAAGTTAGAAACTGATTTTTCAGGACAAGTTCGGAGTGCATCTTATATATTTTCCCTAAATAAGTTGCGGATGAATAGATGGGAAATGAAAAGTTCATAGGAGCCCTTATTAGAAGTGATAATTCAAAATTGTTGTATATAGAGCGCGTGAAGTAGATAATTTAAAGCGAGATTCATATTTTAATCAGAGAATTATAGCGATTCACAATAAATTAAATGATGTAGTGGAAAATTCAGGTGGAGGGCTCGCTTCCTTAGCAAGGTTACCCACACGTAAATGCTGAAGCAATTGAAAAGACATAAATGCCCTTGATTAGTAAGCAGAGATGATGACGATCTCGTCATGCTTCTTAACCTCTTTTATATAGTACCAGTTGTGGTAAGCATGCGTTGAGCTTTGGGCCCAAACTCCAAGTAGAAAAGTAATAGTTTTGATTAAAGTTCTTAAATTTATACTAAATCTCTTATTTTTCCTTAAAAACAATCGAGTGAATTCAAATTAGGGATTCCCTATATATTTTGTAGGAGCCTATTTCTTCTTGCGAGTCAAATTTCAAATCCTCCAGCATATTTCTAGTCTTTAAATTCATCTCTTATGAATCCTGAATTGATAAGACCTTATAAAGAGAGAGCGAGGAAGTATTGGTATAAACTTTATTGCAACAGTCAAACGGACCACCTGTTTATCATCTTTTACCATTTTTAATCACACATATTTCAAGTGGAAATATTTAATTTAGCTAATGAATTCATACCAAATCTCTTTATTGACAGGAATAGTCCTCATTATATAAGCATAAAATAGGTTAATACAAGTATAGTGTTCAAGCTGGGCAAAAATTTCAAGTACCCACGACACATAAAAAAATGTGATACCCTAGATCCATAAACATTAAAACATTCAATAATCGTGCAAAAGGCAGCTAACACCAAACTTTCACTATTTCGCCCAAAGTTGTTATTCTTCGATTTTCTTGGGCATCATAGAAAACTCATAGACATAACCTTTTCTTGAAAAAAGAAAGGAAAAGTACATAATTACCTCTCTAACCTATACCCAAAGTTTCAACTACACACTTTTTCTTTGCGGGATTCCTAGTACCCCCTAAACTTGTTTTTACCTTTAATTATTTGGACCTTTTGTGCTGCGCTGGACCGGTACCCCAGTTAAAATACATGCGGTGTATATACGCACATCATTTATTAAAAAATGATGGCCCCCATCCCGTTCCTCTTTTTAATCTTTTTTTACCTCGTATTTTCCATTTCATTAAAACAAAACATACCAGACCCAAAACATTCTCCCATTAACGACCCGGTCGGTCGTTTTGAGTATTATAACCTCGTTCCCCAATTTACTTCTCAATTTATGCCTTATAATTTATTTATGACTTATCGGGTTAGTTGGTTCGGGTCCGGAAGGATTTCAGAGTGAAATGAGACACTTAGTCTCATAATTGAAAACTTAAGTTGAAAAAGTTGATCGGATATTGACTTATGTGTAAACGACCTCGAAATTTAATTCTGATGATTCCAATAGCTCTGTATGGTAATTTTGGACTTAGGAGCGTGTCCGAAAAAATTATTTGGAGGTCCGTAGTGGAATTAGGCTTGAAATGCCGAAAGTTGAATTTTGAGAAGTTTGACCGGGGGGTTGATTTTTTGATATCGAGGTCGGAATCCGATTCTAGAAATTAGAATAATTTCGTTATGTCATTTATGACTTGTGTGCAAAATTGGAAGTCATTCCGGATTGATTTGATGTATTTAGGCACAAGATATAGAATTTGAAAGTTCAAAGTTCATTAGGCTTGAATTGAGGTGCGATTCGTGGTTTTACCGTTGTTTGATGTGATTTGAGGCTTCGACTAAGTTCGTATAATGTTTTAGGACTTGTTGGTATATTTGGTTGAGGTCCCGAGGGGCTCGGGTGAGTTTCGCGGTAGTTTCGGACCATTTCTAGATCATTTTTAATTGTTGGTGTCTGCCTACAGAGGTGTGCATCACGATCACGAATATTTGGTCGCGTTCGCAAAGAGCAAACAACAGTTTGGGGCCTTGTGAATCGCGATCGCGGAAGATTTTTTGCGATCGCGTAGAATAAATCTCTGTTGCACTGACCCGATTTTGGAAGCTTATGTCTCGCAATCTATAAAGAATTTGGAGATGATCCAACAAAAAAAAAGTTGTAGCCCTTGATGTCTAGTTTTTAGAAAGGCAAACCATTTGTGATTTGGAGTTGTGTACAAAACGTTATGGTGGATACATTATAGGCTGTCTGGGAAGAGTTTGGAAATCTCCGTTGCACAGAGCTGACTTTGGAAGCTTATATTTATAAATCTATAAGGAATTGGGAGATGAGGAACAAATGAAAGTTATAGAACTTGGTGTCTAATTTTCAGAAAGTTAAACCATTTACAATTTGGATTTTTGTACAAAATGTTATGACCATTATACTAGAGGCTATCTGGAAGAGTTGGGGGAGTTTGTTCTTTGCGATCGCGATTGGTTTTCCGCAATCGCGAAGAACAATTTTGGGGCTGAAAAATTTTGTTATTCGCGATCGCGAAGAGTAAATGCCTGAACAGAAGATATATTTTGAGGTATCGACCATCACATTTGGAGCTATGAAGCTCGGATTGAAGCGATGTTTGAGGCGTTTTTCACCATATGGATTGGAGTAAGTGTTCTATATCCGAAAGTGATTATACTTCATGATTCTATGGTTATATTCATCATTTATTTCAGATTTAAATGGAAGAAAATCAAGATTTTTGCAAAATCTTTCAAAAACAAAAATTTAAGATTTGGAGGTCGAGTTGTTATCGGAATTTGATAAAATTGGTATGGTTGAACTCGTATCGGAATGGGTGTTCAAATTTTGTAAATTTTGTCAGATTCCGAGACGTGAGTCCCACGGGCGATTTTTGAGCTAAATTTCGGATATTTATGGAAAATTAGTATTTTCTCATGGAATTAATTTCAATAAATTTTATTGACTGAATCGAATTAATTGTGGCTAGATTTGAGGCGTTTGGAGGCCAATTCACAAGGCAAAGACATAGCGTAGTAAAGAATTACATGGTTTGAGGTAAGTAACACTTCTAAACTTGGTTCTGAGGGTATGAATGCCCGAATTTAGTATGATAAAAATTGTTTAGAGGTGACACACACGATAGGTGACGAGCATGTGGACGTGCACCATATAAATTGTGTCTTGAATAAATCCTGTGCAGTTGTAAGATTAAAGAATCATGTTATTATCTGAACATTGTCCACGTGTTAGAGAAATTGAGCTGAGGCTCCTATTAAAGATCATGTTTAGGCTACGTGCCAATATTTTGGTACCTATGGAGTCGTATTGCTGTTGAATTATTTGTTCAAAAATATACATTTCACACTTAGTGATATTTTTCTATTGTGAGGATATTTATGGGATTGCGCTGCGCGACGCAGCAGGCCATAATGGCTTTATACATTATTATTATATGGATCGGGGCTGCCTGCCTACAGCAGGCCTTATAGGCTTTACTATTTTATGGATCGGGGTTGCCCGCATGCAGCAGGCCTTATAGGCTTTACTATTTTATGGATCGGGGCTACCTGCCTGCAGCATGTCTTATTGGCTTTATTATTAAATGGATCGGGGCTGCCCGCCTGCAGCAAGCCTTATTGGCTTTATTATTATACGGATCGGGACTGCCCGCCTGCAGTAGGCCATATTGACTTTATATAGCGCTTGGGCTGAAGGAGCCCCTCCGGAGTTTGTACACACCCCTAGTGAGCGTAGATGATTATGTATATTCGGGATGGATTTCCCAGGGCATGGACTTGCCTTACTTATTTGTATTGTAATGAGTTTACCTGGACATGGATCTTGTCCGTATCATTTATATTTGGAGATAAATTATCCCAGGGCTGGATTGGTCTTATACGGTACTGGGTGACTGACTGACTGTCAGTCGATGTATATTTATATACGGGTTGGAACACCCTGGGGTGGATTGGCCATAAACAGTACCGTGTGACCGGATAATTTGTGACCAGTATTTACATGAGGTCTCTCTACTGAGATGTCATATTTCTCATATCATGCAGTATTGATCTATTTCACTTGTACTGAGTTTAACTGTTAAATTTGAAAGCATGCCTCCATTATTTATACTGGACTGTATATGCGGAGCTCATCATTGCTTTCATCCTAGAGGTTAGTCTTGTTAGTTATTGAGTTAGTTGTACTCATACTACACTCTGCACCTCGTGTGCAGATTCAGGTGCTCCCGGATACGACGGCTGCTAGAATTCAGAGTTATTTCTGTTGGAGACAATCAAGGTAGCTGCTTGACGACCGCAGACTTGATTCCCTTCCTGTTTAGTTATTGTATTGTTCTATATTTCAGACAGTGATTTTTATTAGTCAGACTTTGTATTCATTTAGATGCTCATGTATTCAGTGACATCGGGTTTTGGGAGTGTTATATTTGAAATTGTGAGATTTATTTCGCTGAATTTAATTATTTTGTTTTCAAATTTAAAAGATATGGTGGCTTATTGAGATTTTTGGCTTGCCTAGTATTGAGATATGTGCCATCATGACAGGTGAGATTTTGGATCGTGACAAGTTGGTATAAGAGCTTTAGGTGACATAGGTCTCACGAGTCATGAAATGGTTTAGTAGAGTCTTGCGGATCGGTATAGAGACGTCTGTACTTATCTTCGAGAGGCTACCGAACCCTTAGGAAAATTTTACTTTCTTGTATTCTATCGTGCGGAATTGATTCAGCTTGAAACATAACTCTTTGAATTCCTTCCACCCATTCATATGCATACATGAGTGCTCGATATCAGTTTTGCATCGCCGGCTTGTGATTCCATGAATGATGTTCAAGATGTGTATTCTGTGTTTTGGTGATGGGCCAGTATGGAGGACTTGAGGCCAAGTTTAGACCACAGCTTAGGCTCGGTAGCTTCAGTTGTAACCTGTACATTTGGGCTCATATGTCCAATAATATCCCTACGAGTGGAATTTGTGGCTCGATGAGCGGTAGAATGGCTTTGTGATGAGTATGATGTAATTGCGGGATGTGTTAAGACGATCTGAATGTGATGAGAAATATTTCCTTGAAATGTAAAGGAAGGCCATTGGGTGCTTTATTTTCGTTTTGATGTGACGTACAATCTCAAGTGTGAATGTTTTGAAAGATCTTTCACATTGTTAAATTTTGGGGAAAATTAAATTCTCGTGTCTGGTTAATGAGTTTGGACTCATAAAGATTAAGTGATTTCATAGTAATTGTGGCTGCGAAAGGGTATAACAAGATGCCAATTTGAGACTAAGCAGGTGGGTTATCTCCTGTGGAGTAATCTATGTAGGTGTGTTCCTTATGGTGTGAATAAAGAGTTTCTTTTCTGCCAGCGGGGCGTATGTGTTGAGACTTGAATTTGAATTTGGTTGAGAAAGTTGACTTGAGTGTTAAGAGAATGAATGCGAGATTAGCGGATGATTGGGTATTTTATGGTTGGCGTGTCTTAAGCTTGAGAAGAATTTTTGTTGAACTGACTGCAGTATTAAGGTAGTAATAAAGCATGGGTATTGTGAGTTATCAAATATTTTAATCTATAACTTTGAGCCAAGTAGGGGAGCCTTCTATTGACAATTCAATTCATGGTTATGTGTCAAATTTTTTATTTGGTCTGAAGTATACTTGGGAATCAGAGATGACTTGCAGAGGTGGAGTTCGAGAATGACTCGAGTAAGAAAATTTCTGGATACGGGTTATATTGCGCTTTATGAGTATATGAAAATCGTGGGATGAGTGAGTTGTTATTTGTGAATGATGTAGTGCGCACGGAGTATGAATTTGATAGGTGGTATTAAAGTTGAGTTACTTCTTTGAGTGTTGTTGTGCTGATGGGGCACGTGTCTTTTGGCCCATTTGGGCGGTATAATGTAGATTTGAACAAAGGGGGTGACTCTCGAGAAAGTTCTAATGGATTCGAGATTAATATGTAACAATTGAGAATTTTTGGCGGATTTGTGTACGGCTAAAATCTGAGATTTAAGTTGGATGGTGTCGAGACTTGTGGCATTTTTGTATATCATTATGGATTTTATATTTCGGTATCAGGAAGGTGAATGAAACAGCCTTAGACTCAAATAAGATATTTTCAGAATGGGTATTTCGGTTGTGGTATTTATAGATTATATGGGTAATTATGATGTGGTGAGACTCTACAGATATTTTGGTGGCAATATTCTTGGGTTTTGGTGACCTACATGGTTTGGTCGAGTTAGAGGAATTTAGTTCTAATAGCTTAGTTATGTGAAGATGGATTTCAAAGTGTTCTTGATGGTTTCTACTATGGTTTAAACCGGATATTTTCTACTGGTATGGGAAACGTGTTGTGTATTATGATTTCCTCCTGGAAGGAAGCAAGAGGAAGGTTTTTAACTAACCGGGTATGTAATTTGCTGATGACTCAGAGTTGATAATGAGATTCTTGTGCTTATCACATGATTAATAAATATGGTGTGTTGTGCGGGATTAAGATTTACACGTACAAGGTGACAGTTCAGTCTTGAAGAGAAGGTAACAAATGTTGGACAACATGGTCAGTTTCAGATATTTTGATGAATGTTATAACTGCTTGATAATTCCTGAGAAGGGTGCGCATTTCAGAAGGCACGTTGTGTTTTGACTTACGGATGTTCATCGGTATTGTAGTACTCTCCTGGTTGATAGACTGCTGATATTCAAATTATTTCAATGTGGTACGAAAGAATTATGAAAGTATTCCTCATGGGATTATCGTGAATGGAAGATGTGTTAGTCATTTTAGTGTTGGAGTTGGGATCAATTACGGTGATTCATGTGTTCGATGAATTTGGAGACTGGGAGTTCTCAGAAGTATATTGTTTCGGGGTTGCGACCTATTTGAGGTGACTATTTTATTTAAAACTCGGTGGAGGCACTAGTTGCGTTAATTATTTGTGATAGCTATGCGCTATGGGAGCGCATATATGTGAGGTTTGAGCCATGTGCGGGCATTAGAGCAAGTACACATACTCGAAAGAATGCTTAGGCTATAATATGCCTAGAGTTGACTGTTAAGCGTAAAGTTATAATGTTTCCCGTATTCGTACCTTTGTTGAGAACTATTTGGGCTATACTTAAGGTTACAAAGAAGATGATTCCCTAAATAAATGGGGTAGTTACTAATTCTGCGTTAAATTGCCGATTTGAAGTGTGATAGCAGACTTTGCACATGCTTACACTATGGCGTGCTATTTATACCAGTCCAGGAGCATGAGAATCTTATTTCATTATCATATACAAGTGTACTTGTTTAATTGCTCCTGTATGGTATGCTGGGACTGGAGGCCTGTGACCATGCCGGGCGATTCATATTATTGGCATGTGAGTTGTCCGTGCCGTGTGTGGGAATTCTATTTCTATAATAATTTATCTGATTTATTAATTTTCTTCCTCTACAATTGTGCATATGCGCCTACGGTTATCATCTTCACGAAATTTGAGGAGTTGGTTGTAACACTGCAGTTGTAGTGGTGCTTGTTGAACTTGCAATACGGTTCTCTTCCTTGAGACATCTCCCATATTTGGGTACACAGATTGCGCAGTTGTGGCTTGAGTTATATTGATGTGGCATGTCTGTGGGATAGTTATGTTTAATAAAATAAGGCAATTGGACCTAGAATGGATATTATCAGGCTTGATTATGGTATATTCAGGAGGATAATATTGAAAGTCGGCTTAGGAGAGGATTGTGGTTTTGGTTGGGACGAGAGAGCTCCATGGCTAGTTGATCTGATGAGTGGTTATGAGTTTTTGATTGTTTCTTTCATCTTTGGCAGTGTACGAAGGTTTTGAAACGAAGTTCTATTGAATGCAGGGTTTTATACTAGTACTTGGTTGCTTTTGAGTAGTTACTCTGATCAGAAATGGTGTTACGAGTATGCAAGTTGTGTAGTATGTTATGCGATTATATCTGGGATTATGGTTATGGCTGGATACATCTTTTTCAGGCTTATACAGTAAGTAATGTGAGATTCGGGTCTTGAAAAGAATTCTGAATGTTAGAAATTTGGCTCCAAGGTTTTTGGGCTAAGGTTAAATTAATGATTGTTTTTTTGTTATGTTGCATGGTCAGGCCTATATAGAATAGGGTGACGTGATGATCACCCCCGGGTACATGTGTGGTAAGATGGAATAGTGATGTGGTGGGTTGGAAATAACTCCTGGCACGTTCGAGGACGAACGTATGTTTAAGTGAGGGAGAATGTAATGACTCGGCCGGTCGTTTTGAGTATTATAACCTCGTTCCCCAATTTACTACTCAATTTATGCCTTACAATTGATTTATGACTTATCGGGTTAGTTGGTTCGGGTCCGGAAGGATTTCAGAGTGAAATGAGACACTTAGTCTCATAATTAAAAACTTAAGTTGGAAAAGTTGACCGAATATTGACTTGTGTGTAAACGACCTCGGAATTTAATTCTGATGATTCCAATAGCTCTGTATGGTAATTTTGGACTTAGGAGCGTGTCCGAAAAATTATTTAGAGGTCCATATTGGAATTAGGCTTGAAATGCCGAAAGTTAATTTTTTGGGAAGTTTGACCGGGGGGTTGCCTTTTTGATATCGAAGTCGGAATTCAATTCTGGAAATTGGAATAGCTTTGTTATGTCATCTATGACTTGTGTGCAAAATTTGAAGTCATTCCGGATTGATTTGATGTATTTCGGCACAAGATATAGAATTTGAAAGTTCAACGTTCATTAGGCTTGAATTGAGGTGTGATTCGTGGTTTTAGCGTTGTTTGATGTGATTCGAGGCTTCGACTAAGTTCGTATGATGTTTTAGGACTTGTTGGTATATTTGGTTGAGGTCCCGAGGCCATTTTTAACTGCTGGTTTCTGCCTACAAAGGTGTGCATCGCGATCGCGATCGCGAACATTTGGTCGCGTTCGCGAAGAGCAAACAGCAGTTTGGGGCCTTGTGAATCGCGATCGCGGAAGCTCTTTCGCGATCGCGTAGAACAAATCTCTACTGCACTGACCCAATTTTGGAAGCTTATATCTCGCAATCTATAAGAATTTTAAAGATGATCAAAAAATAAAAGTTGTAGCCCTTGATGTCTAGTTTTTAGAAAGGTAAACTATTTGTGATTTGGAGTTGCATACAAAACGTTATGGTAGATACACTATAGGCTATCTGGGAAGAGTTTGGAAATCTCCGTTGCACAGGGCTGACTTTGGAAGCTTATATCTAGAAATCTATAATAAATTGGGATATGAGCAACAAATGAAAGTTATAGTCCTTGGTGTCTAGTTTTCATAAAGTTAAATCATTTATAATTTGGAATTTTGTACAAAAGGTTATGACCATTATACTAGAGGCTGTCTGGAATAGTTGGGGGAGTTTGTTCTTCGCGATCGCGATTGATTTTCCGCGATTGCGAAGAGCAATTTTGGGGCTGAAAAATTTCGTGCTTCGGGATCGCGATGAGTAAATACCTGGATAAAAGATATATTTTGAGGTTTCGGCTATTTTAACACATTTGGAGCTATGGAGCTCGGATTGAAGCGATTCTTTAGGCGATTTTCACCATATGAATTGGGGTAAGTATTCTATATCCGGAAGTGATTATAATTCATGATTCAATGGTTATATTCATCATTTGTTTCAGATTTAAATAGAAGAAAATCAAAAAAGAAAATTTAAGATTTGGAGGTCGAGTTGTTATCGGAATTTGATAAATTGATATGGTTGAACTCATATCGGAATGGGTGTTCGGATTTTGTAACTTTTGTCGGGTTTCGAAATGTGGGCCCCACGGGCGATTTTTATGCTAAATTTCAGATTTTTATGAAAAATTAGTGTTTTCTTATGAAATTAATTTCAATAAATTTTATTGACTAAATCAAATTAATTGTGGCTAGATTCGAGGCGTTTGGAGGCCAATTCACAAGGCAAAGGCATAGCGAAGTAAAGAATTACACGGTTTGAGGTAAGTAACACTTCAAAACTTGGTTCTGAGGGTATGAATCCCCGAATTTGGTATGATATAAATTGTTTGGAGGTGACACACACGATAGGTGACGAGCATGTGGACGTGCACCATATAAATTGTGTCTTGAATAAATCCTGTGCAATTGTAAGATTAAAGAATCATATTATTATCTGAACATTCTCCACGTGTTAGAGAAATTGAGCTGAGACTCCTATTATAGATCATGTTTAGGCTACGTGCCAATATTTTGGGACCCATGGGGTCGTGTTACTGTTGAATTAATTGTTCAAAAATATACATTTCACACTCAATGATATTTGTCCATTGTGAGGATATTTATGGGATTGAGCTACGCGACGCAGCATGCCATAATAGTTTTATACATTATTAATATATGAATCGGGGTTGCCCGCCTGCATCAAGCCTTATAGGCTTTACTATTTTATGGATCGGGGTTGCCCGCATGCAGCAGGCCTTATAGGCTTTACGATTTTATGGATCGGGGCTACCCGCTTGCAGCATGTGTTATTGGCTTTATTATTAAATGGATCGGGACTGCCTGCCGGCAGCAAGCCTTATTGGATTTATTATTATACGGATCGGGACTGCCCGCCTGCAGTAGGCCATATCGATTTTATATAGCGCTTGGGCTGAAGGAGCCCCTCCAGAGTCTGTACACACCCCAGTGAGCGTAGATGATTATGTATATTCGGGATGGATTTCCCAGGGCATTGACTTGCCTTACTTATTTGTATTGTAATGAGTTTACCTGGATATGGATCTTGTCTGTATCATTTATATTTGTGGATAAATTATCCCAGGGCTGGATTGGTCTTATACGGTACTGGGTGACTGACTGACTGTCAGTCGATGTGTATTTATATACGGGTTGGAACACCCTGGGCTGGATTGGCCATAAACAGTACCGAGTGACCGGATAATGTGTGACCAGTATTTACATGAGGTCTCTCTACTGAGATGTCATATTCCTCATATCATGCAGTATTGATCTATTTCACTTGTACTGAGTTTAACTGTTAAATTTGAAAGCATGCCTCCATTATTTATACTGGACTGTACATGCGGAGCTCATCATTGTTTTCATCCTAGAGGTTAGTCTTGTTACTTATTGAGTTAGTTGTACTCATACTACACTCTGCACCTCGTGTGCAGATTCAGGTGCTCCCGGATACGACGGCTGCTAGAATTCAGAGTTATTTCTGTTGGAGACTATCAAGGTAGTTGCTTGACGACCGCAGACTTGATGCCCTTCCTGTTTAGTTATTGTATTGTTCTATATTTCAGACAGTGATTTTTATCTGTCAGACTTTGTATTCATTTAGATGCTCATGTACTCAGTGACATCAGGTTTTGGGGGTATTATATTTGAAATTGTGAAATTTCTTTCGCTGAATTTAATTATTTTGTTTTCAAATTTAAAAGATATGGTAGTTTATTAAGATTTTTGGCTTGCCTATTATTGAGATAGGTGCAATCACGACGGGTAAGATTTTGGGTCGCGACAGTTCTCTATCAATTGGATACTAATAGATCAAAAACAAGTATAAAGCCCCTATTTAATGGTTCGATTCAAGGAGTGGGAGGTCAGATTGGAAGGCTAAACAAGAATAATGTTCTAGGGTTTTTCGTGTGTCGATTGAAGGTCAGATTGGAAGGTTAAGCTTTTTATTCGCACAATCCAAGAGCAAAGGTTAGTTCTTTACTGCATTTAATTACTTTTGTGTTAGTTTAGGGGTTTTAAATGCTTTTAGCCACTGTGATTTTGCTATTGGCAGAATAAATTTGAGGTTTCTTGTATGCATGTTAACCTCAAAGATTTTATTGTGCATGGGTTCAATGAAAAGTTTTGGTTTTTAGCAAATAAGTATTTTTCTAGTACTAGTATCTATAGTTTGTCGGATTCTGCTGAATTTGGTTTTATCGACTATTTTTTGCTTTGTTTGTATATAGGTATGGGTGGGTTTGCTTTAATCACTTAAAGATTATATCATGGTGGGGTCTTAGAGTTTGGAAATGGTGAATCAACTGAAGATAGTGATGATTCTGAAGACAGTGACTTCTTTGGAGGGGATGATTATGGCAGTGATGTACTTGAGGAGTACATAGAGATTAGGAAGGAAAGTAGGTCATTTCAAAGTAGAAAAAGAAAGGAGAAAGTTGTTGTTGATACTAAAGATGTACCATGTGGTGATGCTGGGCCAGATCTTGGTTTTGATGAGACTGAAACAGGTAAAAAGAGTGTAGAAGAAAGGCTAGGTGGTGATGAACCATATTATCCAAGTTCTGATGCTTGTAGCTTTGAAACCGATGAAGATGAATGTTGGAATGAAGATGGGGAAGATAGGAATATGGGTGTCAATGGATATTTAAAAATCGACTAAACCGACTGAACCGTACCGAACCGATTTTTAGGTTTCTTTTAATAACACCGTAGGTTTTAATATAAATCTATAACCGTACTGATAATTAGGGTAGATTTTTTATTTTATGAAAATAAACCGAAAAAATACTGAACCGTACCGAATAAATTTAGATGTAAAAAATTTATTTATATATTACGTTTAAAAATAACAAAGCATTAAATTATTCTTCCTTGGGCCGTGAAATTATGAAAACGGTTACAAGCTAACAAGTAAACTCAAAATCCTAATTCCCAAACCTATTATGCTACTCCTATTGAAATTAAATTATTTTCAACATATTCACTAGCAAGACACATGGTATTCTAGCAATTATGAGTAGTAAAGTACAATGTATTGAATATGTTTCCTTTCGTATGATTTAGATTTATCTTTTTGAATATTTAATCTTCTATAGACTTTATTCTTGAGTCCCAGCGTGGTTCATATCTTTCCGCTCGTGTGATTTATATTTTCTTTGTCTTTGCTTAGTTTTTTTTACACTGCTATAGAATAATTGATGGATCTATACTCTAGCCATCTTTCATGTTTTCTTAATTCATCACTCTTTAAACAGTAAAAATGTCCAGAGAGTTTTGTGAAGTCCTATAAAAGTACGCAGGTTATTGCATTCTACTTCTACTAGTGACTTTTACATGACGTTAAAAAAATAACTGAAAATTAACCGAACCGTACCGATATCGAATAGAAACTGACATGATTGGGACGGTTTCAGAAAGTCTAATTTTGGTTATACATAGTAGAATAACCGAAAAAATAGTATGGTACAAATTTTATAAAATAACCGGCCGAACCGAATCATTGGCACCCCTAGATAGGAAGGTAAAGCTAACAAAAAGGAGATCTACATCTACAAAGAGTGTGACGTTTGATAAAATATGTAAAAAGATTGTATGGCAGTTGGGTATGATCTTTGAGAGTGTTGATGACTTAAGAGATGCAGTTGAAAAGCATGTAAATGAGCCAACTAGAGTCAGGCTGAGGTGCACCAAGAATAACTGCAATTGGCTTTTGTTTGCAAGCTTGGACAGTGTAAGGTAATAATTTTGTTATAAGAACTTACAATCCAGTTCACAAGTGTGAGAGGGCCTCCAGAAATTATTTG
This sequence comes from Nicotiana tomentosiformis, assembly GCF_000390325.3. NCBI lineage: Eukaryota > Viridiplantae > Streptophyta > Magnoliopsida > Solanales > Solanaceae > Nicotiana > Nicotiana tomentosiformis. The sequence continues at coordinate 143,623,190 of NC_090812.1, read as the reverse complement.
TGAAATTGTAAATTCTTGGACAAGATCTTTAAAGATAGAATAACTGAACAACCAAACATAAGAGTATTCAAGTTGCAAGAATTAATTAGGAAGAAATTCAAAGTTCATGTTGGTAAGACCACAACCAGGAGAGCAAGAGCTAAAGTACTGCAACAAATAATGGGTGATCATAATGTGGAGTTTGGTAGAATTGTTAAGGACCAACCCTGGGAGCACTTGTGTTGTGAAGCTTGGTGAACCTGATGAACTTGGTAGGCCAGTGTTTGTAAGTTTTTACATATGTTTTGAGGCACTAAAAAATCCTTTCTTGTGGTGTAGAAAATGCATAGGCTTGGATGGTTGTTTCCTGAAGGGTGTAAGTAGGGGACAACTACTATTGTTGTGGATAAGGATAGTAATAACCAAATGCTTCCACTTGCTTGGGCAGTAGTTGAATATGAGAAGAAAACTACATGGCCATGGTTCTTAACTTTGCTGAAGGAAGACTTGGGATTAGGTGATGGCACAAGCTTCACTTTGATTACTGACATGCAAAAGGTATATTTTCAGCAACTGTAACTTTGTGTTTCATTAGCTTCACTTTCTTTCTTTAAAACTGACTTATCATTCATTTTTTGTTTTTCATGTAACTGTAATTTACAGGGATTGGATTCAGCAATTAAGGAATTTTTTCCAGCTTGTGAACAAAGGATGTGTGCTAGGCACATCTTAGCTAATTTGTCAAAGAAATAGAGAGGGCTTCAAAGGAGGAACTTATTCTGGAAGTGTGCCAGAAGCACTTATGAAGCAGAATTTAAAAAAAAATCTGAAAACACTGTCAATGTTTGGCAAGAACATAGTGGATGATCTATTGTACTATGACAAGGAGTATTGGTGCAAGGTGTATTTTAACTGTGAAGTCAAGCGTGATGCAATGGATAATAACATGTCAGTGAGTTTTAATGCCTGGATCTTGATAGAAAGGCACAAGACTATTATTAGCATGCTTGAAGAGATTAGAATCAAGATGATCACCAGAATAGGTAAGTTAAGGGCATTTGCAAACACATGGAGCAGCAACATATCTCCAATGGCCTTAAAGATATTAGAGGACAATATTGAAAAATCAATGAGATGTACCATTGAGTTTAATGGGCAAACATGAGATGAAGTAATGGATAATGGTAAACAACATACTGTGTACCTTAGAAAGAAGGTTTGTAGTTGCAGATCTTGGATGTTAAAGGGAATATTATGTCCACATGCCATATGTGCAATGTATTATGACAATGTTGAACCAATTGACTTCATTGATAGCTGCTACAACAAGGAGACATATTTGTTAACTTATTCTAATTTAATTCAATCATTGAGTAATATGCCAATGTGGCCTGAATCTACTAACCCTTCTGTTGCACCACCAGTTGTCAAAAGCATGTCTGGCAGACCAAAAAAGATTAGAAGGAAAGAGACAAATGAACCTAAGAAGTCTGGTAAATTACCTAAAATTGGTCTTGCAATGACATGTAGCCTCTGTCATGAGAGGGGTCACAACACAAGAGGGTGTACAAAGAGTGAAAGACTTGGTGCTAGTTCATCAACAGATGCTGCAAAACCATCACTTTCAGGAAATGGAAAAGGCAGATCAAAGGTAATGTTCGATTTTGTATCAATTTCTTTTAAATTTAGTTAATTGTCTAACATGCTTTTTTAACAGAAATCAACTACTAATGAAGGTGATCCTACTGTAAAAAGAGGAAGAGGTAGACCAAGGAAAACAACTAATGTATCTACTGCTAATGCACCTGATATTGCACCTAGTGCATCTATTGGTGCTGAATTTCCATCAACTTCTTCACTTGGCAGTTGGTTTACCTGTTCTGCTCTTAGTTCTGCACCTCCTGATACAACAACTAATATTTCTGTTGTTGCTGGAATTTCTTCAACAACTGGAGGCAGGGGAAGAGGAAGAGGAAGGGGAGGAAGGTCCACAATATATCATTCACTTGAAAGTTGGTTTTCATGTTCAGCTCCAAATGCTTCTGATATTGTATCTGCTGCATCTATTTCATCTGTTGCACCTAGTTCATCCACTGCTACTAGAGGAAGGGGAAGGGGTCTTGGAATCTTAACACCATATAAAAGGCCAAGACTGATGGGAATGGGTGTGTTTCAGGATGAGAATGGCTTCACAACTATTAATGTAAGTGTTGATGCAATCAGTTATGCTATTATCTTAATGCACCTTGAACTAATTAAACTATTTTTTGTATAGACTAGGATGCCAAGTAGCAGAATAGTATCCACTAGATCATTAACAAAGATAACAAGATCAACTGATGTTACTGGTGACATTGGTTTCAAACCAACAAGTAGACTGAAGTGGAAAGGAAAATAAGCAATCACAACAAGAAGACTTCAAGAGATTAGAGACAAATCAAGGAATGCTAATTCACAGTCCCAAGAGCCATGGAAATTATAGTGTTGATAGGGTCCTATTGTTTTTAGTTCTATCTAGAATGGTGTTTTTGTGTTATGAAGCTGCTGAAATTTTTAAAGTGTTGTTAGAATTGTGGAATATTGGTATTCAAATGTACCATTATTTTGGTTGTTGAAAACTAATGTTTTATGTTGTGTATGAAATGGTACTGAAAGTATTATGTTGGAAAGTAATGTTTTGTTATTAGATTATTGGTATTCAAATTTACCATTGAAGTGATTTGTTGGAAATTATAGTAGTTTTCTTCATATGCGATTGGTTTGGATGTTTTGAAGTCGCTGGCAGTGTGCTAACCAGCTATTGTGAAGAGGCTTCTTTCTTTTTGCCAAAATTTGCTCAAACAACAACCAAAGCAGATTTGTCAACAGAAAATGATACCATGCCACCAAAATGATGTTTCATTCTAATACAATACCGAAATTATGTTTCATTGCAATATCAAAATGAAGTAGACAACCAAACCACATCTAACTTACTCTATCCGACATCAATACCAAAATGATCTTCTATTATGACAACAACCAAAAATGGTCTTATATTATAACAACAGTCAGCTACTATGGCAACACCATTTGATTTTTCTTCAAGTTGCCAACTTGGATTAATCTGCTAACATACACAACAACTACACAAATCATAATACACCAAATTAGTTTTCTACACAAGTTTCTTCTATTTTTTTTCCTTCATACTCTTCTCTTTCGAATCAACATTCTGTTTTGAATCTTCAAGCTCATCCAAATACAGCTTAAGACGGTCGTAATTTTCTTCTAACTCTTTGATTTTGTTTACCAATCTTGGAAGAATAAACTTTGATCACTCATCAACTCTTTCCTTGTCTCTTCATCTGAAAAACTTGCAATTTGTGGCCTGAAATTTAAAGAATACAATAATGACCCAATCAACATTAATTTTCAAATTAATCGATAGGCTTAGAACATGAACACATACCTCATAGTGAGGACAAACCAAAATCGTCTTTTGGGATTTCGATCTGACCAAGAAGTTTGCATTTGCAGCAAAATACGATGTTTGCATCGCACTTTGACATTGAGCATTGGATCATCTTTGTCCATGCACAATTTATTCAACTTGGTGTTTGCCATTCCTAACCCTATGATTTCATAGACATAAATTAGGGAAGAAATTAAAAAAACCCTAACAGAAAATCGAGTCAAAGGGAGGAATTTACACAAAAAATTCACTTACCTCTTCAAACCAAAGAAAATTGGAAGTCAAACCCCAGCTTCAAAAGTCTTGAAAATGGCCGGTATAATGGGAAAGAAGAACATTTTATGTTTAGAAGAAGAGCTCTTATCAGCTTTGAGAACGACACGTGGCCATTTTTTATAGGTTAAAGCCTTTTTCTTTAATTTACTACGCGCTTGGGGCGGTGTATTCACGTTCCAGTCCAGATCAGCACAAAAGGTCCAAATAATTAAGGTAAATTTTTTTTTAGGGGTACTAGAAATTCCGCAAAGAAAAAGTGTGTACTTGAAACTTTGGGTATAGCTGAAGTGGGTAATTATGAATATTTAAGTCCAGTCTAGAGGGCTCCTCCTGAAAAGATAAAAAAAAAGAAGAGCTATTAGGATTTTAAAGTTATATATATTTCGAGACATCTTGCTATCTTAAATAAGCTCAAGAGAATTATATCGGGTGGGGATAAATCTGCAAAGTGTTTACCAGTTATTGTTAGTAATTATATTGACTTGACAATGGATTGAATTATTTAATAACATAACTATAGTCTAAAAGTTATATATTTACTAAGTAATGCAAGAAATAAACAAACAATTATAAAGGCACGAACAAGTACCAAGGCTGGCTAACCGTCTCAAGATATTGGAGGCTGTAAATCGTCATTAGTGATCTCTATATAAGCAACTCTGCAAGTGTATGGCCAAAAATCTTAATATTCAAAATATCGACCAAGATTTGATGTTGTTCCTACTTCATTAGAATTTCTTTTTCTATTCATCATATAATGTTATCCACTACTTACAATATGTTAAGCTCGGATTTGAGGTAAGTGAGACCTTCAGCCTCTTGAGTGCTTGCTTTTTTAAAAATGAGTTATAACTTGCATAAATGCTTTCACATACCTACTATATTATGGGCGAGCATGTACTAGGTCATTATATCTTTTCGATAGACCGTTATGCATCTTATGACTTAGAGAGTGTTTGGATTGACTTAAAAGCTGTTCAAACCAGCTTAAAAGTACTTTTTAGCTTATTTTGATGTTTGACAAATACAAAAAGTCAAGTGATTTTAAGCAAAAAAACTAAAAACAAGCCAAAAGAAATAAGTTGGTCTATCCCAACTTATTTTTTTTGGGCTTATGAGTTTGACCAAGTAATTTGCCTTATTATCCCTTACATACTTCTGTAATTACCAAAGTACCCTCTCTTACTAAAACCTCTAACCCGTTTATTTTTCTTCCCATTTCTTCCTAACTGGTATCATAACCTCAGGAACATTCTAAATTGATTAGCAATACTTATTTCTCAACTTCAAAAGCTTTCCAACTCCTTCCGATTCCATTTTTGATTCATTTGCCTAATCAAAAATGAAAGCAGAAGGCAAAAAAGTAACTTTTACTGGTTCTTCGATTTTGAAAAGTACTTAACGTTAATTTATTTACTTTGTGGTAATATTATATGAATTGTTTATATAATTTAAGCATATTTTTTAATTACAATTACTAATTGATGTTTTACCTAATAAGTACTTTATATTAATTAAAATAATCTTATCTAATAAGTATTATAAATTAAACTGAATTGATACACAAATTAATCTGCATTTGAGTTAATTTAAAATTTAAAATGCATCAATAAGCTTATTTTTAGTGTTGACAGCTTTAAGGGCATCTCGGTCATTTTAACAGAAAAAAGAGCTTATCAGCACTTGTTTACCAAACATTTTAATAGTTTTTTTTTCAGTTTAAGCACTTCTATCCAAACACGTTACTGCTTATTTGTAAAACAAGCTCAAGAACTTAAAAAGTACTTTTAAGCACTTATGCTTAAAAGTCACTTTTTTCCGGCCAATCCAAACGGGCTCTTATTCGTCATACTTTTGAGATACCAAAGCATGAGCACGATTATTATTCATCTCGTTGATATACGTGTTGAAAGTTATTATCCATCTCGAGATTGCATTTGATATATTATATGAACACATGCATGATATTTAAAAGACTTGCTCCACGAGGTACAACGGTGGGGGAGAGCGGGTCAGTGATTTTACTGGACTTTAGCTCACCAAAAATATTATTTACTACCTTGTGCAAATCCTTTTGCTGGTATCGCAACAGATTCAGATCTTGTTAGAGATGATAGCTGATTCCAATTAAGGTGAGCCAACCGCATCTACTCGTGGTGGTGGATTTTGATTATCCTTACTTTTATGTCTTTCTTTTTGGGCTTCAACTATGAAATTTTGTATTCGGATTTACATTAGATGCTCCATGACTTTGTTTTGGGCTTATGGGGGATTCCAGTCGCAACCGTATATTAGACTTATGCTGTATTTGAGATTTGGACAAGAGTGGGTTGTTATAGTGGTAAACACTCTTCACTTCCAACCAAGAGATTGTGAGTTCGAGTCACCCCAAGAGCAAGGTGGAGAATTCTTGGAGGGAGGGAGCCGAGGGTCTATCGGAAACAGCCTCTCTACCCCAGGATAGGGGTAAGGTCTGCGAAAACACTACCCTTCTCAAACCCCACTAGTGGGATTATACTGGGTTGTTATTGTTGCTGTATTTGAGATTTGACTATATCTATGCTATGCTTCTGTCTTGGGCTATTAAAGTGCGACTTTAACATTAAAATGGGAATGGTTCGCGAAATGGGTAGTAGCTCGGGGGATTTTAATTTTTAAGACACTTCAAAATTTATATTAATTTTTAAGACAAACTTGTTAAAGAATGAGGTAGAAGTGACACTTTTGTAATTAGTGCTAATGACATAATTTTTAAAACCCCCAAAATTTTCTTATTTACAAAAAAGTCTCCCTCCTCCTCCTCCCCCTACTCCTCTTACTCCCCTTGTTCCTCCATCTCGCAACACTCCTCTCTATCCTCCCCTTGCTTCTCCATCTCACAACGCTCCTCTCTATCCCCGCCACTCCTAATCCTCAAACATTTAGGAAGATGTTTCAAATATCTAGAGAAATGTTTCAAACATCTACTGAGATGTTTCAAAATATCTGCACAGATGTTTCAAACATTTGTGGAGATGTTTGAAATATCTGTGGAAAAAAAAATCAAACGTCAAAAAGAAAGAAGCAGAAGAATCCGAGATATGTTTGAAACATCCCGAGAGATATTTCATTAAGGGAATGTTTGAAACATCCCGGGTGATATTTTACATAATACTCATTTATGTGAATGTCTCAAAATATCTCGAGAATATTTTGCAGAATACTCACTTTATAAAATTTCATATTTTTCTCTTTCTCTCGTACATTTTAAATCACTAGAAGAAAAGAAAAAATGAAAGAAGAAGAAGAAGATGAAAATGAGATGAAGAGGGAAAGAAGAAAAAGAGAAGGAAGAAAATGAAGAACAAGAAGATTATATAGACGAACCAGCAGCATTAGCAATGAAAGTTGAAGAGAACGAAGAAAGTTGTCATGACCCAAACTGATGGGCCGTGACGAGTGCCCGAGTTCTACCTATCGAACACCCCTAAGCATTCATCTAAGATATAAACATGAAATAAGTGTAGGTCATGCATAACGTCTGAAAATAAACTACTGATTCATATGAACAACATACGTGGGAAAACATGCCCAAAAGACATATATATATATATATACGGAATACGGTAGGGCGAGCCGACAAGGCCACATACTATCCAACTATACATGACTGTCTACAGACCTCTAACAGAGTGTACAACTGTATAAAGTACGTGAATGGGCCCCGTCATACCCATATGTATACAAAAGTATCGTACCAAAACTCAATAGCAGCTCCGGATCAAATGGAGCATACCAACTATCGCTGAGCAGGGATCCTAAGATGGGGGACCGTCAGCCTGTCTACCTGCACCTTCCGGCATGAAACGCAGGCCCTCGGGTAATAGGGATGTCAGTATAAATAATGTCCCGAGTATGTAAGGCATAAAAATTAATATATAACAAACATGAAAGAAACATGGAGTAAAGGACTCAACATATAAGCCTGAATAGCTCTGTGAATCATGAAACATTTATAATGTCATGCATATGCGTATAAATGACATATCATGCATATGTATATGCGTACATAACATCATCAAGCCTTTAAGGGCATCCCATCATATTATCTCAGCCTCTGTGGGCGAAGTCATAAACGTATACCAGCTGATCAAGTGGTGGTGCGTATATAACGCCATAACCTTTCTCCATACCCCATATACATATACTATACGCGTATATAAAACCATCTGGTCATGGGTCAATAAACATGTATAAATGGATGCAATACATAATGAAGTAAGTTAATAAGATCTCTCGGAATGTCATGAGACCCATGAACAGACGATATGATAGTAGGACATATGGGGAATCCAGAACCTAGGCAACCCTAGTACTTCTAAGAATAGAATCATTTATGAAAGTTGTGTGCTTACTCATTTCGTTGTATTATATGGATCATGCCGAAAGAAAAGAAATGATAGCCTTAACATACCTCAAGTCATCAATTCAACTCAACAACAAGCTTATAAAAACTTGTGCGAAAACCCTATAACAAAGAAATACATGTACGACTTAGATAGTGGTGCTAGTATATTACGTATCTCAAATGATAACTCGAATCTAAAATAGAACGGGCAACATTTCCCCTGATTTTACTGTTCCCTCAAACCTACTATAGGTGAGATACAAACACAATACAATCAGCAACTCAAAACCAACCTAATTACAATTCGGAACCTTCAATACAACAAAAATCCCAAATATACCATAACACACCCAATCAACAAGTTATCAATTAGCCTGAAACTGCAACGACGAGCGACCAACCTACAAACCTACCATATGTGGCATTTCTCCACGCTTTTTTATCCTTCCAAACTCCATAAATTAGCAGCACAACAGGCCAACATTAGTGGACTACAAAACAGTCCACTAAAAGTGGAAAAAAATCGAACTCACGACTTCCGATCACCGTACCGTAAGTTCTAACTATTAGGAAACCAATTTATCAACCTTCTTTGATATTTAAGCACTTAAATACAGAAACTAGATGCTTCTTAACTATGAAGTACCTTACAAAACTCGAACTACAAAGAAAAAACAGAGGCGGTATAATGATACTTACGTCGTAGGGATCGTTTAGATGTTATCGCTTCTCCGTTTCGTACCCGGGATGTTAGTATTCTTTGAAACCCTATTAGAGAGCTCAAGGATAGGTTTTATGGTGTTCTCTAGTTGGGTTCTATGTAAAAATGAATAGAAAGATGAGTTAAGACCTATATATCAACTTTTGAAAAGTCAAAAAGGTGCTAGCTTGGTACCCTCGCATTGGCCCATCTTCCAACGCTTATATCTTTTTATCCGTATGTCGTATGAACGAACCGTTAAGTGCATTGAAAACTAAATTCCAAGACATTCAATTTTTTATATAATATTTCCCAAAAATACCTCATATAGCACACGAAATGTATTTCTCAAAAAGCTCTATTACAAGGCAAATTCTTAGTCGGTTTTTCCGCAACTTAAATCCGATTTTTCCCAAACTTTATATTTTTTATCCAAACATCATATATAGTCATATTATGACTTTAAATGCATTTAAATCATGATTAAAAAGTCTCATATTCATTATACGTCATATTGGGACGTGCAAGGTGTAACAATCTTCCGCCCTTAGAATCATTCGTCCTCAAATGTTAAATTCCCAGAGATTTATAGAAATTTTGGCAGAGTCTCCTCCGTAATGGTACCACTACCAACCTGCCAGACGGAAAACCCAAAAATACAAAGCCACACAAGGCCACAATCATCAATAACACCAATGGCCTCACACGACCAATGACAACAACTAACATAAGAATCAAGTACCATATATGTACCTAAGGTTGTGATGTCTCAGTCCGATCCTCCTCCGGAAGCGGAAACAAGTGAGGATACCTAGACTTCATGTATTCTTCAGCTTCCCAAGTCATCTCCTCCACATTATTGTTCCTCCAAAGTACTTTAACCCGAAGATACGTATTTAGTTCTCAATCTCTGAACCTGTCTATCAAGTATAACAATGGGAGCTTACTCATATGATAGTTACTCTGTGACCTAAACATCGTCAATTGGAATGACTCTAGAAGGATCTCCAATACACTTACATAGCATAGACATATGAAAGACTGGATGTACTGACTCCAAGTTGGAAGGCAAGTCTAACTCATATGCTACCTGGCCTACTCTGCGTATGATCTTATAAGGTCCCATGTACCGAGGGCTAAGCTTTCCTTTCTAACCGAATCTCATAACGCCTTTCATCGGTGATACCTTTAGGAATACACAATCATCTACTTGAAACTCCAAGTCTCATCGTCGATTATCTGCATAGGACTTCTGACGACTCTAAGCTGCTAATAGCGTTTCCCGTATAAACTTAATCTTCTCAACTGCCTGTTGTACCAACTCTGCTCCTACTAACTTAGTTTCCCCAACCTCGAACCATCCGATATGTGACCTACACTTTCGTACGTAAAAAGCTTCGTATGGAGCCATTTGAATGCTGGAATGATAGCTATTATTAGACGCAAACTCAATAAGTGGAAGATGATCATCCCATCTACCCCTAAAGTCTATCACACAAGCCTGTAGTATATCCTCTAGTGTCTGAATAGTACGCTCAGCCTGACCATCTGTCTGGGAAAGAAATATTGTACTAAGACTTACTTGAGTCCCCAATCCTTTTTGGAAGGACCTCCAAATATTAGTTATAAATTGAGAACCTCTATCTGAGATAATTAGATATAGGGACACCATGAAATCTTATTATCTCCTTAATGTAAAGCTTTGCATAATCCTCTGCTGAATACTAATCTTGACAGGCAGAAAAAAAAGTTCTGATTTGAAATTCTATCAACAATAACCCATATAGAATCAAACTTACGCTGGGTACGAGGTAAGCCCATAATGAAATCCATATTACTTACTTCCCATTTCTAAGTCGGAATCTCTATAGCCTGCAATAATCCACCGGGTTTCTGATGCTCAATCTTAACCTGTTGACAATTAGGGCATTGAGCAACAAACTCTGCTATATCCTTCTTCATTTTGTCTCACCAGTGTATTTCCCTGATATCATGATACATTTTTGTCGCTCCTGGATGAACAGAATAATGAGAATAGTGAGTTTCTCCCATAACCTGTTGGCGCAGCCCTGCCACATTAGGAACACATAATCGACCTCGATATCTGAGGACTCCATCTCCTGTAATCTCAAATGGTGTCTTCTCCTTTTGAGGGACTGTATCTCTATAATGAGCTAGCACATGATCCTCATACTGGTGTTCCTTCACTTCAGTTAGATGTTGTCGTGTACTGAATAGTAACTCCGATATCACCTGAATCTAGTAATCGAACTCCAAGATTAGCTAGCTGATGAATCTCATAGGCTATCTCACTCTTCTCTGGTTGTAAATATGATAGGCTACCCATATATCTATGGCTGAGGGTGTCGGCTACTACATTCGCCTTCCCTGGATGGTATAAAATATCAACATTATAGTCTTTCAGTAGCTCCAACCATCGCCTCTGACGTAAATTCAATACCTTTTGCTTGAATACATACTGAAGGCTCTTATGATCTATATATATATCAACATGAATACCATACAAATAGTGCCTTCACATCTTTAATGCATGAATCACTGCGGCTAACTCTAAATCGTGGGTCAGGTAATTCTTCTCGTGCTTTTTAGCTGTCTAGAAGCATAAGCTACAACCTTACCATATTGCATCAGTACACAACCCAATCCAATGCTCGAAGCATCACAATAGATATCATAACCATTGATCCCCTGTGGGAGTGTCAGAACCGGTGCTGAAGTCAATCTGTCCTTTAATGCCTAGAAACTCCGCTCACAAACATCATTCCACTGAAACTTAGTTGCCTTCTGAGTCAACTTTTTCAATGGTGCTGAAAGAGAAGAAAAGCCCTCTACAAATCTCCTGTAATAACTTGCCAAACCCAAGAAGCTACGAACCTCCGTCGGTGTCATGGGTCTAGGCCAAATCTTCAATGCCTCAATCTTCTGTGTGTCAACACGGATACCCTCATCTCAAATAATATATCCAAGGAAAGCTACAGAATTCAACCAGAATTCACATTTAAAGAATTTTGCGTACAACCTCCTTTCTTGTAGAACAGATCTAGAAAGGGTCTGAACATACGGTTCATCAAGTCCATGAATATCGCTGGGGGCATTGGTCAAACCGAACGACATAACACAAAACTCAAAGTGCCTGTATTTGGTCATGAATGTTGTCTTTGGAATATCCTTCTCTTTAACCCTTACCTAATAGTACCCCGACCTCAAGTCTATCTTCGAGAAACACCTGGCACCCTTCAACTGATCAAATAAATTATCAATCCTCCGGAGTGAGTACTTATTCTTGATCGTCGCCTTATTCAACTATCTGTAATCAATATACATCCGCAAGGAACCATATTTCTTTCTCACAAATAACACAGGTGCTCCCCACGGTGATGTACTGGATTTGATAAAGCCTTTTTCAAGCAAATCCCTTAGTTGTTCTTTCAACTCTCTCAGCTCTGCAGGTGTCATTCTATAAAGAGGAATAGATATCGGCTGAGTATTTGGTAATGTGTCAATAGCAAACTCAATCTCCCGCTCTAGCAGAAGGCCTGGAATCTCATCGAGAAAAACATCGAGAAACTCATTAACCACCAGGATAGATTGAAGGGTCGATGACTCTGCTTTCACATCCTATACCAGAACTAAGTGATAAATATAGCCCTTTCTGATCATCTTCCTTGCCTTGAGATAGGAAATAAACCTACCTCTCGGCGATGCAGTATTACCTTTCCACTCTAGAACTAGCTCCCCTGGAAACTGGAACCGAACCATCTTTGATCTACAATCAACATTAGCATAACAAGAAGCCAACCAATCCATACCCATTATAACATCAAAATCTACCATATCTAGCTCAATCAGGTTTGCTACTGTAGAACGACTAAGAACTACTACTATGCAATCTCTACATACCCATCTAGCTATCACTGGATCCCCAATAGGTGTAGACACCTCAAAAGGTTTAATCAACCCAGGTTCTATCCCAAACTTGCTAGCAACCAACGGAGTGACATACGATAAAGTAGAACCTGGATCAATCAATGCATATATATCATATGAGGAGACTGATAATATACCTATAACAACATCAGGTGACGACTCCTGATACCGTCGACCCGCTAATGCATAAACGAGATTCTGAGGACCGCTCGAGCTAGATGCTCTACTTCTGCCTCTACCACGACTGGCTGGTGCCTGTGAACCTTGCCCAGGTAGGCGTACTGATGATGATGAACCAGCTACAGATCCCGCTAGCTGAACTATACCTGCACCACCTCTCGTTGGATAATCTCTCATAACGTGGCCTGGATAACCACAAGTATAACAAACACCCAACCCCACGAGGTACTACCTGGCATGTTGCTTACCACACTGAGCACATCGTGGCAAGGGTGGCCTCATCTGACTTTACTCACCCCTATACTGAGAACTAGAGGCCCTGGATAGGTGGAACGATCAAATCTCCTACCGGCAAACTGAAGGGTTCACTAGCCGATGGTTGGGCTGGATACCTCGGGTACTGCTGTCTCTGAACACCTCAAAACTTACCAGAAGGACCTGAATATCTCGCTCTCTTACTCTGGCCCCTATCATGCTCACGATCGGCCCTCTACTTCTGCTTCCGCTCCTCTACACCCTGAGTGTATGCCTAAATATGAGAAATACCAATGCCTGGATGAAGTGAGACTGACATACAGTCATTAAGCAGGTGGAGATCCAACCCCATCACGAACCGGTGAACCCGATCCTCCATCTTAGTTACAATAGTGGTAGCATACCTAGCCAAAGAATCAAAATGAAGGTTGTACTCCCGAACACTCATATTACCCTGCCGAAGGGTCAAGAACCTATCAACTCTGGATCGTCTCACCTCTGGACAACTCTCAAGACTCGTACCAATTAATTGCAACACCCCGAAGTCTATAGGAAGCTAGCTCAACTAACTTAGTCGCAGTGGCCTTCACTACCCTCAAAGTACTCTGCATCCTATCGATAAATACCTGAGGGTCCTCGTTTGGATCTGCTCCAGTGAATATCAGAGGGTCCAAATTAATGAAATCATGAACCCTCGCACTAATGGCCCTATCTGCATGACCAATACCTACCTCCTGCTGCCGAGCCTGTGCGGCCACTAATCGAGTCAATAGCTGAATAGCATATCTCATCTCTTGACCCAAATATGGGGGGTTCTGGAGCTGGTGCCCCCGGATCTCCTTTGGAGAGGATAGGGTATGTGAAGTCTAAGATGGAGTCTCACTATGCGACTCTCCCCGAGCCCCGGTAACTCGTGGCGCTCGACTTGTAGTCTCATCAGTCACGGACTTGCCCTTCTGGGCGGTTGTAGCCTTCTTGGGCATCGCTGAAAACATAACATATCGTTAGGAAAATGAATCCTCATATCGCACGATCTAAGATAAGAAGGGAGGATAACATCCTATATGTCCTGCAACCTCCTCTTTATAAGTGTGGTGCACAACATACTCATAAACAAGACTCTACTAGATACGGTCTCTAAACAACCCTAGGATGGAACAGTTCTGATACCACTTTTGTCACGACCCAAACCGATGGGCCGTGACGATTGCCCGAGTTCTACCTATCGAACACACCTAAGCATTCGTCTAAGATATAAACATGAAATACGTGTAGGTCATCCATAACGTCTGAAAATAAACTATTGATTCATATGAACAACATACGTGGAAAACATGCCCAAAAGACATATATATATATATATATATATATATATATATATATATATATATATATATATATACGGAATACGATAGGGCGAGCCGATAAGGCCACATACTATCCAACTATACATGACTGTCTACATACCTCTAACAGAGTGTACAACTGTATAAAGGATGGGACTGGGCCCCGTCATACCCATATATATACAAAAGTATCGTACCAAAACTCAATAGCAGCTACGGATCAAATGGAGCACACCAACTCTCGCTGAGCAGGGATCCTAAGATGGGGGACCGTCAGCCTGTCTACCTGCACCTGCCGGCATAAAATGCAGGCCCTCGAGTAATAGGGATGTCAGTACGAATAATGTACCGAGTATGTAAGTCATAAAAATTAATATATAACAGACATGAAAGAAACATGGAGTAAAGGACTCAACCTGTAAGTCTGAATAGCTTTGTGAATCATGAAATATTTATAATGTCATGCATATACGTATAAATATCATATCATGCATATGTATGTGCGTACATAACAGCATCAAGCCTGTGAAGGCATCCCATCATATCATCTCAGCCTCTGTGGGCGAAGTCATAAATGTATACCAGCTGATCAGGTGGTGGTGTGTAAGTAACGCCATAACCTTTCCCCATACCCCATATACATATACTATACGTGTATATAACGTCATCTGGTCATGGGTCAATATACATGTATAAATGGATGCAATGCATAATGAAGTAAGTCAATAAGATCTCTCGGAATGTCATGAGACCCATGAACAGACGATATGATAGTAGGACATATGGGGAATCCAGAACCTAGGCAACCCTAGTACTTCTAATAATAGAATCATTTATGAAAGTTGTGTGCTTACATGTTTCGTTGTATTATATGGATCATGCCAAAAAGAAAAGAAGGGATAGCCTTAACATACCTCAAGTCATCAATGCAACTCAACAACAAGCTTATGATAACTAGCGCGCTAACCCTATAACAAAGAAATACATGTACGACTTAGATGGTATTGGTATATTACGTATTTCAAACGATAACTCGATTCTAAAATAAAACGGGCAGTATTTCCCTTGATTTTATTGCTCCCTCAAGACTACTATAGGCGAGATACAAACACAATACAATCAGCAACTCAAAACCAACCTAATTACAATTCGGAACCTTCAATACAATAAAAACCCCAAATATACCATAACACACTCAATCAACAAGTTATCAATTAGCCTGAAACTGCAACGACGAGTGACCAACCTACTACCCTACCACATGTGGCGTTTCTCCACACCCTTTTATCCTTCCAAACTCCATAAATCAGCAGTACAATAGGCCAACACATGTGGACTATAAAACATTCCACTACAAGTGGAAAAAAATCGAACTCACGACTTTCGATCACCGTCCCGTGAGTTCTAACTATTAGAAAATTAATTTATCAACCTTCCTTGATATTTAAACACTTAAATACAGAAATTAAACGTTTCTTAACTATGAAGTACCTTACAAAACTCGAACTACAAAGAAAAAAGAGAGGCGGTATAATGATACTTACGTCGTAGGGATCGTTCTGATGTTATCACTTCTCGATTTCGTACCCGAGATGCTAGTATTCGTTGAACTCCTATTAGAGAGCTCAAGGATAGGTTTTATGGTGTTCTATGGTCGGGCTCTGTGTAAAAATAAAGAGAGAGACGAGTTAAGACCTGTATATCAACTTTTGAAAAGTCAAAGAGGTGTTAGCTTGGCACCCTCGCATTGGCCCATCTTACGACGCTTATATCTTTTTATCTGGATGTCGTATGAATGAACGGTTAAGTGCTTTGAAAACTAAATTCCAAGACCTTCAATTTGATATATAATATGTCCCATAAATACCTCATATAGTACATGAAATGTATTTTCCAGAAAGCTCAGTTACAAGGCAAATCCTTAGTCGGTTTTTCCGCAACTTAAATCCGATTTTTCCCAAAATTTATATTTTTTATCCAAACATCATATATAGTCATATTATGACTTTAAACTCATTTAAATCATGATTAATAAGTCTCATATTCATTATACGTCACCTTGGGACGCACATGGTGTAACAAAAGTAAGGAAGATGAATGGGAGAATGAGAAAGAGAAAGAAGAAAGAAGGAATGAGGAGAAGAAGAAGTAAAGAGGAGAAAGAAGAGGGAAATGAAAATTTAAAATAATTTGAATGGGTATGATTTTTTAAAAGTTTTGAAAATTTTAATATTTACCCATAACTTTTGTTACTTTTAATCTGACCCTCGAACCCATTTTATTACACATTTTTTGTTAACCAAAAATGTGTCCTAAATTGTTACACAAGATTTCAAAAGTCTTTTTTACCTCATTCCCTGTAGTAGCTCTTTAGGCGCCAGTTGATGCCCCGAATTTGAGTAGTGACCAACACATATAACAACAACAACAACAACCCAGTAATAATGTCACTAGTGGGGTATGAGGAGGATGGAGTATACGCAGACCTTACCCCTACCCGGAGGGATAGAGAGGTTATTTCCGGGAGTGAGTAGTGACAAACACGTGGCTATAAAATGTGCTCAAAATCCTAGTTTTGTGAAGACCGATCAAAGTTCAATATGCATTTCTTTCAATTTGCAATGTTAGTGTTCTCGTTAGAATGAGAAAAAAAATCAATATGATTGACAACTAAACATGGTCCTTAAAATTCTTGCAAGTTCCAAATTGCCCTCTATGAGGACGACAAAAATTCTTCACTTGTCACTTATATAGTATTATTAAGTTTAATAGTATATGTAAAGATCTCGTGTACCAATAGTAATATAGATTATTATTACTTTGAATTTGTCACGTTAGATTAGTTTTGTGAAAGCATATATAATTAAATTCTTGATGTAATATATTTCATAATTCATAAGAAATTCGGGGCCATCTCAAATGGAAATAAGTAGGCCAAATCCAGATTACTTATATCAGCTGAATGGACAACAAACAAATTGGTTCCAAACATTTAGAGGGAGATGTCTTGTGAAACATTTAATGTTTGGTTTCGAGTAACTTCTAGAATAATTTGGGGCTAGAAAGAGGATTGAAAATATTTTTTGTACTTTAATTGCATTGTGGATCAAGCTAAATATTGTGTACGTTAAGTTTTTTTCAAAAATAAAATTGTTGAATTAGAGTACTTCGAGAAATAAAAACTTGTTGGTGTATCAAACTGAGTTTATGTTTGTTTCTAATTTCGAAAACCAGAAGAATTTAATCTCTAAAAACTAATTTAGTTATTTCAGCTAAGTAAGGTCGATTTGTATTTTTGTAATTTTGTTCCAAAAATATTTTGAAACCAAATATAGGCTATTAGTTACTAAACTAATAGCATCTGTACATGGCATTTAATTCTTTATATCTTTTAAGCCGATCTTTTTTGGATAAATGATTTTAGATTTTTAATATCCTTTTGATAAATAATCACATATTATACCGCCATTAAGATCCCACTGCTTGGCAAGTGCCACCACTCCGGCTTACCCTGTTAAACAACGCTATCTTGTTGTCATCTCACACCAATAAATACCCAGAAAACAAAAGGCATAATTGGTCAAAAGATCATCCAAATTAACTATCTTGTTATTTTTCAGGTACAATTTGACTTCTTGTTTTGTTTTGGAGGGCAATTCTTTTTTCTCTGTATTTTATTTTTTCTTAACATAATATCATAAAATACAAACTATATATATATATATATATATAAAGAGAGATAGAAAACTAGAAGTTGTGTTGGATTTTTGTCTGCAATGGAGAACTTCTTGGTTGTTGATAGGGATTAATGATGATAAAATAAAAAATAAAAAAAGAACAATTAATTGTGTTACAACAGAGAATATACAAAAGATGAAAATGATCAAAGAGTACAACTTCCACTATCATTCATTGTATGCTCTTGAGAATAAATTTTGTTGAAACTCACTTTTGCTATTACATAAAATTTAATATTATTCCTAGAGATAAAATACTAGAATAAGAATTATATTTTAATGGTCAATCTTAAGGATGACTTTAAAATTTTCACTGCATGAGTTATCTCAAGATTATGAGTTTACAAATTATTTTTTATCTCTTGTAGGCTACTTAGTAAAGACTGATTTTTTACGATAATAATTCTAACAATTACTATTTACCCATATTTTTATTCTCGTTTGATGACTGCGCTTCTGTGAAGCGCGAATATATTTACTAGTTGCTTAATAATAATTAATCTTGAAACTTTTTTGGTAATAACTGTGAAATTATCATTAACAACCAATATTCTAAAACACCTAGAGAGCACTTAGGAATATAACCACCTTCTAGGACGGGTGTTATATCTCGCTAAGCCTCGGACAGTCAAATACTAATTACAAATTCTTATAATCAATCCCTGGCAAGTATTAACTCTTCTCCTATGTTGTATATCTTCTACTCTAATTCTTGTTTCCTTTTGTATCTGTGCTATTACACGATTTGTGTGTATATCAGTGTTCCTAAAGATCTTTCAATTTCGTGTTTGCCAGATCTGATAAATCATGGCTCTCCATACTGCAACAACTATCTCTTTCTTCTTCTGCTTCCAGTGCCTGCTTTTAATCCACTGGATACTTTATTGAATATTCATCTGAGGCAACTTGATCCCCATCCAATTGGACAGTCCTTCTCTTACTGCTCTAGCCCATGTACACTGTGCAAATAGGTACTTCTGAGTCTCCAATTTCCAGTTTACATGTTTGATCCTCTACTGGGATATGCAATCGAGTCATTCTTTCTTTGGTTAGTACCATGTCTTGGTTAGCTAACCAAACACAAAATCTATGCTTAGGTTGCATCACCCTGTTCCACACCAAATTTGCCTCCTGCAATCTTACCTGTGGTCCTAGTAGTGCATTGTAGCTCCTTGTTAATGAGTACTCTCCATTCTCTGGCAGCACATAGTTCCCATTATTATACCATTGTGCCATCACTTCTTTTAATGAATTTAATTTCCAGTACCAGCTACTATCAGTAGGAGGGTTGTGATTCCAAATGTCTCTCTCCTGCTTCATGTATATCCCATGCACCCACTTTACCCACAATACATCTTTCTTTCTTGCTAATTACCAGAGTAGTTTTCCTACAACAGCTATATTCCAATTCTTGCACCCTTTGATGTTCAGCCCACCATACTTCTTAGGAGTACACACTCTGTCCCAAGCTACTAATGTAAGTTTTCTGTGATCTTCAGTACTACCCCAAAGATAATCCCTACATATTTTGTCCATCTCTTTCAAAACACTCTGAGGTAGGATGAATACAGCTTCCCAGAAGTTATATATTGAGAACAATACAACATTTATAATTTGTAACCTCCCTGCATATGATAGGCATCTTGAGTAGGCATTCCTGACCCCATTAGTTATCTTCCCCATTAGTTCATGACATTCCATTTTACTCCACTTTTTGAAAGAGAGGGGCATTCTAAGGTACTTGATAGGAAGGGTCCCTATAGTAAATCCTGTTCTGCTAAAATGGCTTATGGCCTCCATCACTCTAGCAATGAATTTTATATCACCTTTACATAAAATCATCAAACCATCTGCAAAGATCAGATGAGTTAACTTGAGATCCTTACACATTGGGTGGTATGTGAAATCTGGAAGCTCACTCATTTTCTTAAGTGTTCTGGACAAGTACTCCATGACTAAGACAAATAGTAGTGGGGATATTGGGTCCCCTTGTTTCAGTCCTCTTCTGCCTTCAAAATACCCAACACTTTCTCCATTAACCTTCACTGTAAATTTAGTGGTGGTAACACATGTCATGACTAATTGTATGAAAGTCTCAGGGAACCCGTATCCAGTCAGTGCTTCACCTATGAACTTCCAACTCACCATGTCGTATGCCTTCCTTAAATCTATCTTATTAAATATCTTGGTGATGTTTTCCTGTTATAGTATCTCATAAGATCATGGCATATAAGGACATTGTGTACCAAGGATCTCCCTTCCACAAATGCTGCATGATTTGGTGCTACTAGATAGTTCAAGGCTTGTTTCAATCTCTTGCATATTACTTTGGATATACACTTCTACAGGACATTGAAGCAGGATATTGGTCTAAATTGACCGGTATACTGTGGGCTTGGTACTTTAGGTATCAAGGTTATCATTGTTGCATTCAATTGCGCCAGTAGCTTCCCATTGTTTAGAAATTGGAGTACTGCAGTGGTGACATCCTTCCCTAAAATCCTCCATGTCTTTTTGAAAAGTAAATTCCATATCCATCAGGGCCTGGGATCTTGTTGCTGTCAATACTAAATATAGCATCCCTCACATCTTTCCCTGTGTATGGTTGTATCATGTTCATCTGTTTTACTTTTGATAGCACATGCTATTCCTCAGAATTCTTCTTACTGCTCTTGTTCTGTTTACCGCTTTCTTCCCCAATAATTCTTTATAATAGTCTACAAAGATCATGGCTGTCTCTTTTGGTTCTGTGTGTATCACATCATTGCCATCCCTCAATTGTGTAACAGCCTCTTGAAGTTTCTTGTGTTTAATTACTGAGAAAAGAATATCTTGAATTGTCATCTCCAATCCTTATCCATGTTGCTTTGCTTCGTTGCTCTAGGAAGCTTTCTGCTAGGTAGGAAGACCTTCTGAACTTCTGGTATTGTATTTGTAAGACCCCGAAAAATTTTGCTAAGGAATTTAAGGTTCCGTGGTGCCAAGGTAGGCTAATGTATTGTATTTTCGGACTTTTTGGGTTGAACAATGCGTTGGGGAGTTGAATCATTTCGACCTCATGTCACCCAGCTCCTAGCGCGCCAGACCGTGCTATATCCCTAGCAAAGCCTGGTCTGTAGCGTGGTAGACTATGATATATCCCTCGCGAAGCCTGGTCTGTAGCTCACGAAGCCGAGTCTATAGCATGCTACAGAGTGTGCCTAGCCTGGTCTGTAGCCCGGTCCGGATTTCAGAGGGTCCATTTTTTTCAATTTTATAACCCGGCCCCTATTTCATTTATCTATCCTAAGGGTTCATTTTGGGGGGATTACCTGATATTTTTATAGAGAAGTGAGAGTGTTCTAGATAAAGGAAGAATCTCAAGTGCTTTGTTCATCAAGATCTTGTCCAAGCTTTGAAATCCAACAAGTAAATCTCACAAGATCTTCACTCAAGAGGTAAGGTTCTAGCCCTAGTCTTCAATATCGAGTTTGGGATAAAGGATGGGTGATTGGTAGTATGATTCTTGGGTATAAGAGTATTATTTATACATGCATGTACTAATAATATTTGTGGGAAGATTGTTGAGCTCAAATATGTAAAGATTGGGCTGTAGAGTGAAGGAAATCTTGTGAAAGAATCTTGTAATCAAATTTGGACATCTAGTGTTTGATAAAATGCTCAAATGAGCTGAAACCATGAATATCTTCATAATTTGTGTTCACTTTTGTTATATCTCAAAATAGATTGGGATTGCTAAAATTTCCGGAATATTGTAGTAATTTTAAGGAAAGCTCAAAGCGAGGTATGTTGGCTAAAATTCTCTCTTAGAATTGAATCCCACGGTGTTCATGAAATTTATGTAAGTTCCAAGTTGTTCATTATAAAATTGGCTATTCCGAATAAGTTAGTGTGAAAGATATATGTTCAATATGTACTCCGAATAAGCAAAGTGTCCAGAATTATGTATTCAAAATGTGTTCTGAATGTTCCTATCGCGTTATGTTATCTTTTAGGAATGTGTTCAAGAATGATATGTGTATTGAAATGCTATGTCTTTGAGTCATGTTTCAAATGAAGGTTATGATGCCAAATTGTGTGAGAAAATCTCAATATGCTTAAGACTCTTAATTGCTCATATGTGTACCTAAAGTCTTGATTGAAAATATCTTATTGTTGATAAAATATAAAGATATTTGGAGGTGAAATAAGTGAATTGGGGATATAAAGTGTGGTCAACGTACCAAGAAAGAAAGTTATACTTGTGGCCAATGGTGTCGATGAAATGAAATGATCGATGTGAGAAAGGTTATGAAATGAGCCTTGATTTAAGTGTTTTAAATGACTTAGAAAATAGATTTGCCTAAAAGCTTATGTACTCAAGTCATGCCCAAATGTGATTGTTTTAACTAATGATATGTCTTGTAAATATTCCCAACGTGTTTTGAGCTCTTACATATTCATGAGTTGAAATTGTGTATTGCCCTCTTTGGGGAAAAGTATTTCACGAATAAATTGTGTGTTTATGATTTTAACTTGCGCTTCGATTGCCAATCATTTTACTCCATTTATTGGAAAGAAATCTATTGTGTTTAAAGTCTTCATTTCTAATGGACTTAAAGTTGTGATTTCCGGAATATTCTATATATTGATATTTATGATGATGACCCATGAAAGGAAAGAAATGAAAGTGTGGAATATGAAATACGGACATTATGCCATGAAAGAAGAATCATATGTATGGCCCAAATAGCCAATGAAATAATGATGTTGTAAGTGTTTAAAAGTATCAATGAAGCTATATATGATATGAAAGGTCATGAGGTAAATGAAATATGTATTTATGTTTCCTTTGTATGCAAATAAAAAAATATTTTTCCCTTATTTGGGATTAGATTGATGTAACAAAGTTATTCCCCTTATTTTGTTTGAGATTGATGATAGAAAAGGATGATGTCTCACATGATACGGCCTAGCCGATCGGGTAGTGATCGGACGCCATGCCGCACACATGGTGGTGACTGTGATGAAAATTGTAATTGAATTGTGTTTGTGGTTGATGTCTTCAAATAAGACGGCTTAGCTGATCGGGTCATGATCGGACTCCGTGCTAGATTCACGGTGGTATATTTGCACAGAGATTGTGATTGTGCTTGAGATTGTAATTATGGTTGATGTCTTCAAATAAGACAGCCTAGTCGATCGGGTAGTGAACAGACTCCGTGCTAAATTCACGGTGGTAATGTGAGGTTGGTTATGATGTGTATATTGTGAAAAATGTTATTGGGAATAGTGGTATTGTGAACTGTGGTGAATCGGTACTAAAGATCTTCTAACCAAAAATAATATTATCTTCATATTTCGATTATCATCTTCACTGCCTTATTTTCGTATATTGAAAATTGTTATGTTGTAAGGTGACCTTTGGATATCATTGATTGTTGCTCTTTGTTTACATGGTTGTCCCTCTATTATATTGGCATTCTATTTTAAAAGAGGACATTTAGTCATACATACTAGTGTTATTCGACTGTACTAACGTCCCTTTTGCCGGGGGAACTGCATCTTTAATGGATACAGGTGGTTCCACAGTAGGCGGCATTGATCAGTGATAGCGGTACACTCACTTCCCAGCTGACTTGGTGAGTCCCACTTCATTTCGGGGTCATGTATCTTTTGTTCCTTATGTAATGTGTTTGAGGTATAGCCGGGGCCTTGTTGTCGACATTATCATAGTTCTCTGTTGTATCTGTTAGAGGCTCCGTAGACATAGTTTGGGTTGTGTATTGGTGTTGGGAAAGTAAAATTGTCATGATGTATTTGAATCACTTGTTCCACGTCCGCTATGAAAGTGTATGTATTTTAAGACTTAATAATGGAGTAAATAATAGAAATGGAAATTGGGGTTGTTAATGAAATCCCCTCAGTATTTAATTAATAAGATATTTTTTCTCTTTATTCATGGATGAATTTGGGTAGAAGAAAATCTAATAGGCTTGATTGGCCGGCTTCACTCGGTTGAACGCTGGTCGCGCTCCTCGATTTCGGGGCGTGACAAACTTGGTATCAGAGCCTAAGGTTTAAAGTGTCCTAGGATGTCTTGGAGTCGTGTCTAGTGGAGTCCTTCTTATCGGTGTGTTGTCGTTCACATCTATAATGAGGAGGCTACTTGGACATTTAGGAATTTCACACTTCTTTGGTACTCCATATCGTGCGGTAAAGCTCAAAATAGGAAGTTAATTTCCTCGTCATAACTCATTTTCCATATGAGTAACCCACGGGTTCGAGACAGCAAAGAGGTATTGAAAGAGCCAGTTGCTAGGGGAAGTGTCCTTGTTCCTATTAGTGTTATCGCGCCACCGGAATATGTGGTGAGAGTACCTAAGAAATAAAAGAGAATTATTGGCATCAATAAGCCGGAATGTTTGATATGAAAGAAGAGCCACTCGGGTTTATGTTGGATGATTCTTGAAATATGTTATGGTTGTGGAAAGAGGGGGCACAAGAAGAACAAATTCCCTAGGTTGGGTACAACTAGCCCGGTCTGCCCGATATGCGGGCGAGAATATTTTTGGTCGTGTTGTGAGTATGCTCAGAAGCGTGTTAGGGGTGGTAGGCTTGGGGAATTCCAAAAGCCCATACAGAGAGCTGGTACAGAGATTGTTAATCCCGTCACGGGGTCCTGGAGGAAGGATAAGAGAGATTCTTATGATTTATGCAAAAGGGTAAATATCAGGTCAGTGGAGCGAGTTAGTTTAACGTACCTCCTCCTCGTTTTGAGAAGTATAGGCGATGTCATTCGGGCATATGTCACTATGGTACCAATGTATGTTATGGATGTGGAGTGGAGGGGCATCAATTAAGGTACTACCATGTCAATCTAAAATCACCTAGTAAGTCACTCATTGTTATCTCATTGTGAACACCGCATTATTTTCCTTGTTGTATATGTACATCCATATTGAAGGGGCCTACATAAATATGGTCTTAACCAAAACGTTGAATCACAAAATATTGCATGTACCTACTCTTTGAACGAGACGCAGTATTCGTGAAGCCTCTTTATCATAATTCTCTTATTTACGACCTCTTGAGGAATTGAGTTCTATAATTATGTCCTTGAATTGAGTTATAACTCTAGGATTAATACTTCTCACTTGCTTCCTTCAATTCTCAACAAGGGACTATACTTGATGAATTTCTTACAGAAACTTTTGATTCAAATAGATAACATCTGCTCACTTGTGCTTATGCATGCACAATCATAAAGTTTACCTATGTGGTATCAAATCCAATGTATAGCGGCCTAGTGTTGAGATCCTTCTTGAGCCACTCTTTTTCTCTCCGGTGTATGTGGCTCCTATGGTTTGAACAATCACTTTACTCCTTTGTGAATATTATCATGAATCCTTTTAACTGTCTAGTAACATGAGAGCATATCTCAGCACCTATCATATGTGTACATGTAAACTGAAAGGGGTCACTTGTCTATATAAAGTTTCTGGGAAATTTGAGATTTTCACAAATTCTTCACAGGAAGATCTTTTTGTTTGTCCATCTCAGTATGACTTTCATATCTACTTAGATCATTCCAAAGTAAGTAGCTCACTTTATTCCTAGTATTGCAGTTGCCCATGAAGTGGCCTGGTATTGCAGCTTGAGAGTTATTATGGCAAAAACATGTCTAGCTCAAAGCACAATATTAATTCCCTCTAACCAATACATGATTTCATCCTAATATTAAGATGTCCTAGCTAAATGGTTTCACTCGTGTGTGGTTGGAATTTAAGTAGCCATATCACAACCTTTATCTCCCAACTTCAGGTGGATGTTTAAGATTCTAGCACATATCATGAGTATATTGATTTGAAAGACAAGTTTGTCATATCTCTAGTCCTCTCATTTAGGATCAACTATTGTGAAGGGTTAAGCTGTCAGAATAATAATAATCTCACAAGTGTTCAACTTCTTTTTTTTCATCCTCATGGGCTTGTGGCATATCTATTCCTTGTATTAGTTAATGTTAAGAGCGTAATGCAACTACATGTATTTTGAAACTCATATCACATTCAGGGTGCCAGAATATTCTCATTTTGAGTTAAACTGATTTTTCCTACATTCCAAGAGGCGATTGGTGTCACATATTTGGCTATTTCTCTTTGAGGCCTACTATTGCCGAACAAGGCACATATGGAATAAAACAGTTATTGTTGCCTTTTCATGACTCATAGTCTTCCAAGAATAGTTGATGCTAATGTCCTTATCCTCCCGATCATGCCTCCTATATGCCGCATGCCTAAAATGACTCATTTCTTTTAAATCTCGGGATCATGTACATGGTTCCCACTTTATCAATGACTACTAGGCAACTTTATGCCTCATTTGTAGAATAAATGATGTCATCACAATGATTAACCATGTCAGAGCTATTGGTAGCAACCTTCATATCTCTTAGGATATAACTTCCTGAAATACCCTGCTCAGCACATTGATGGATTCTTGAATAATTCCAGCCCAATCTCGAACCTCGTTGTTCCTATTTATAGTAAACCTACGGGGGTTGAAGGTTCAAATATGTCAAAGAAGAAGCATCATCCCATGATCAAATATATTGAGTAGGAAATTTTATGGTCATATTCATGCTAGCATATCTTAGAATAATTGATGAAGGTCGCCAAAGGTTTAGTTTGGGAGTTTGGCGTAGAGAGTTAGAGTTGAAGAAAGTGAACGGGTTATTTTCAATATTTTCTCCATGAGGATGTTATGTGAATTAATAATAAAGGTAAAGAATGTGTAGTCACATTAGGCCTTACAAAATCTTGAAAGAAATATGCCGAACTATGAGTATGATGTTTCCCCACCATTGCCCTCCATGTACCCGGTGTTTCAAGTTTCTATGTCTAAGAAGGTAGTTGGGAATCCTTTGTCTATTGCTCCGGTGAAAGCTAGAGAAGGTGAAGTTAATGGATAATTGGCTTATGAGGGGTAATTATTTGTCATCCTTGTTAGATAAGTTCGGGAGTTGAGATTGCCTCCGTTAATGTGTTATGGCAAATTCTGTGAGTCGAGAAGGTCACCTTGAAGGCCGAAAGTGTTGTGGAAAGAAAATATTTTCGCTTGATTGTATAGTAAATGGTTATGATTTGAAAGGTACTTTCTATATGTTATGATTTAAATATTTGCAGTTGATGTCCAGATATCACTCTTGATAATATAATGCCTGTAATATTGAGATTAGTGTTGTTTATATACATTGTGATGCTTTGTCTAGTTGTGGATATGTTGTTAGGAGTGGTTTTGGTGATTCTCTAGCAGTGGTTAGGCCCAATTGCAGAGGAGACTCTGCCGAAATTTCTGAAATATTTGAGAGTTTGTCAAATTTGGGAGCTTAAGTGTAACGACCCGGCCGGTCGTTTCGAGAGTTATAACCATGTTTTTCCCATTCCTACTTCTTTTTGTGTTATTCAG
This sequence comes from Nicotiana tomentosiformis, assembly GCF_000390325.3. Classification (NCBI taxonomy): domain Eukaryota; kingdom Viridiplantae; phylum Streptophyta; class Magnoliopsida; order Solanales; family Solanaceae; genus Nicotiana; species Nicotiana tomentosiformis. Next base: position 143,595,481 of record NC_090812.1, on the reverse strand, counting down.
CTATATTATATTATATCGGGTTAGTTGGTTCGAGTCCGGAAAGAACTCGGGGTGAAATGAGATAATTAGTCTCATAATTGAAAATTTTAAGTTAGAAAAGTGGACCGGATATGGACCTATATGTAAACGACCTCGGATTTGAATTTTGATAATTCCAATAGCTCCGTATGGTGATTTTGGGCTTAGGAGCGTGTCCGGAATATTATTTGGAAGTCCGTAGAGGAATTAGGCTTGAAATGCCGAAAGTTTTATTTTTGAGAGGTTTGACCGGGGGATTGACTTTTTGATATCGGGGTCGGAATCCGATTCTTAAAATTGAAATATCTTTGTTATGTCATTTAGGACTTGTGTGCAAAATTTGAGATCAATCGGACGTGATTTGATAGGTTCTGGAGTTATTTGTAGAAATTAGAAATTTCAAAGTTCATTAGGCTTGAATTGGGGTGTAATTCATGGTTTTAGCGTTATTTGAGGTGATTTGAGGATTCGACTAAGTTCGTATGATGTTTTAGGACTTGTTGGTATATTTGGTTGAGGTCCCGAGGGCCTCGGGTGAGTTTCGGATGGTTAACGGATCAAAAATTGAACTAGAACAGCTGCTGCAATTTCCTTCTGTTGGAAATTTCTTCTGCCCAGAAATCGAGCCCAGATCGAGCTCAAGGTCGAGGGCCACGATCGAAGCCCAGATCGAGCTCAGGGTCGAGGGCCACGATCGAAGCCCAGATCGAGCTCAGGGTTGAGGGCCACGATCGAGCCTAAGATCGAAGGCAGGACCGAGAACCAGGATCGAGGACCTCGATCGAAGGCCAAGATCGAGGGCCAAGATCAAGGCAGAACCGAGGATGTCTGGGCAGAATTATAAAAATATGGACTTCGTCCCATTTGCCATTTTTGACAAATTAGAGCTTGGGGAGAGGCGATTTTTGATATATTTTCAAGGAAAAACTTGAGGTAAGTCCCTTGTGATCATTTCTACTCCATAATAATGAATTATCATCGAGTAATCCGACTAGATTACATGATTTTGAGGCGTAAATCAGAGATTGAAACTTAGAAATTTGAAAATTAGATTTGTAGATTTGAGGGTCGAGTTGAGGTCGGATTTTGGTAAAATTGGTATGGGTAGACTCGTGGTTGAATGGGCTTTCAGATTTTGTAACTTTTGTCGGGTTCCTAGACGTGGGCCCACATGCGAATTTTGAGCCAATTTCAGGTTTTGATCTAATTTTGAAGCTTTTCTTGTGGAATTCATTCCATTAGCATATATTGATGGTATTATACTGATTGTGAATAGATTTGGAGCATTTGGAGGCCGAGTCCAGAGGCAAGAGCATTGCGGGGCAGAGATTTGACTGGTTTGAGGTAAGTAACGATTGTAAATCTAGTCCTGAGGGTATGAAATCCCGGATTTTGTATTATTCTACTATTTTTAGTGACGCACATGCTAGGTGACGGGCGTGTGGGCGTGCATTATTGGGGATTTGTGACTTGGTCCGCCCCGTAGCAACTGTAAAGTTGCATACTTTGTTAAAACCATTGATACTTATATGATTTAGAAAGATTTTATGTAAATTGGGCTGAATGCCATGTTTGGGCCTTGCGCCAATGCTGTTTGGACCCTTGGGGGCTGTTTCGTATCATCCTCTCACTGTTTTCGATTGAAAAATCTATACTCAGTCATGTTTATACTTGTTTACTGCATAACTCAGTTTTATGACTCTATTTTGATGCATATAAATGTTTTGGGCCGAATGCCCTGTTTTACTGAAATGCCTGAGTGGCTTGATTTGTGAGGATGAATGTGGATCGGGGCTGCCCGCCTGGAGCATACTTGTGACTGATTGAGGCCGAGGGCCTGATTGGTAAGGATGAGTATGGATCGGGGCTGCCCGCCTGCAGCTTACTTTATTATTATCGCATGTGAGTTGTCCGTGCATATTACAGCCCTTGGGCTGAAGGAGCCCCTCTGGAGTCTGTACACACCCCCAGTGAGCGCATGTACCTACTGAGTGCGAGTGCCGAGTGCCGAGTGCTAAGTGACTGGGAGGCAAGAGTGATTGTGAGGTATGCCCGAGTGGCAAGAGTGATTGTGAGGTATGCCTGAGTGACACGAGTGACTGTGAGGTCTGCCCGAGTGGCTGTTTATGATTTCATCATTTTTTGCTCACCTTTGCATTGAGCCCTTTGTTTGAAAAACTATTGGAAAAAAATAAAAATGATTTTTGTTGGAACTGGGTTTAAACGAGATGGTTGATTCAAATCCTGAATTTTAAGAGCATGTGGTATTTTACTGAGATTTACTGATATGAACGTTATATGCTTTATTGCTTGTCACTACTGCTCAGTCTTTATTTATTGTTGTTACTTACTGAGTTGGCATACTCACGTTACTCCCTGCACCTTGTGTACAGATCCAGGTGTGGCTGGACACGGTAGCGGTTATTGAGTGTTTCGGTTGCAGATTTTCTTGGAGATAGCAAGGTAGCTATTTGGCGATCGCAGCCCCTGCTCTTCTCCCTCTTATCTTCCTCTAGTATTATTTAGCTATTTTTCCAGGCTGAGTTAGCCTTGATATTGTTAGACAGATTATAGTAGATGCTCATGACTAGTGACACCCCGATGTCGGGCTTTTCTTTTTCGCACTTCTATTTTTCTTTGATTTGAACTCTTTAAATGGAGGTTTTTATGTTAAATAACCTTGAAATTATCTTAGAAATAAAAATATCATTTTATTTTGGAAATGAGTCGGCTTGCCTAGTTCCACGATAGGAGCCATCATGACAGGGGGTTAGTTTTGGGTCGTGACATTAAGGTGTGTGGAATAGGAAACGAGTTATGTTAAGTGTTTGAGGACGGACTCTACTCCTCATTCGAGGACGAATGATCCTAAGCGGGGGAGAATGTAAGACCCCGGAAAATTTCGCTAAGGAATTTGAGGTTCCGTGGTGCCAAGGTAGGCTAATGTATTGTATTTTCGGACTTTTTGGGTTGAACAATGCGTTGGGGAGTTGAATCATTTCGACCTCATGTCGCCCAACTCCTAGCGCGCCAGACCGTGCAATATCCCTCACGAAGCCTGGTCTGTAGCGCGGTAGACCGTGTTATATCCCTCGTGAAGCCTGGTCTGTTGCGCGCTAGACCGTGCTATATCCCTCGTGAAGCCTGGTCTGTAGCTCGCTATAGAGCTTGCGAAGCCTGGTCTGTAGCTCACTACAGAGCGTGCCTAGCCTGGTCTGTAGCGCGGTCTGGATTTCAGAGGGTCCATTTTTTTAATTTTATTACCCGACCCCCATTTCATTTATCTAGCCTAAGGATTCATTTTTGAGGGATTAACTGATATTTTTAGAGGGAAGTGAGAGTGTTCTAGAGAGCGGAAGAAGCTCAAGTGATTTGTTCATCAAGATCTTGTCCAAGCTTTGAAATCCAACAAGGAAATCTCAAAAATCTTCACTCAAGAGGTAAGGTTCTAACCCTAGTCTTCAATCTCGAGTTTGGGGTAAAGGATGGGTGATTGGTAGTATGATTCTTGTGTGTAAGAGTATTATTTATATATTCATGTACCAATAATGTTTGTGGGAAGATTGTTGAGCTCAAATAAGTAAAGATTGGGTTGTAGAGTGAAGAAAATCTTGTGGAAGAACCTTGTAATTAAATTTGCACATCTAGTGTTTGATAAAATGCTCAAATGAGCTGAAATCATGAATATCTTCCTAATTTGTGTTCACTTTTGTTATGTCTCGAAATAGATTGGGATTGCTAGAATTTTCGGAACATTGTAATAATTTAAGGAAAGCTCAAAGCGAGATATGCTGGCTAAACTTCTCTCTTAGAATTGAATCCTACGGTGTTCATGAAATTTATGTAAGTCCCGAGTTGTTCATTATAAAATTGGATATTCCGAATAAGTTAGTGTTGAAAGACATATGCTCAATATGTATTCCGAATAAGCAAAAGTGTCAAGAATTATGTATTCAAAACGTGTTCTAAATGTTCCTATCGCGTTATGTTATCTTTTAGGAATGTGTTCAAGAATGATATGTGTATTGAAATGCTATGTCTTTGAGTCATGTTTCAAATGAAGGTTATGATGCCAAATTGTGTGAGAAAATCTCAATATGCTAAAGTCTCTTAATTGCTCATATGTGTACCTAAGTCTTGATTAGAAATATCTTATTGTTGATAAAATATAAAGATGTTTGAAAGTGAAATAAGTGAATTTGGGATATAAAGTGTGGCCAACGTGCCAAGAAAGAAAGTTATACTTGTGGCCAACAGTGCCGATGAAATGAAATGATCGATGTGAGAAAGGTTATGAAATGAGCCTTGATTTAAGTGTTTTAAATGACTTCGAAAATAGATTTGCCTAAAAGCTTATGTACTCAAATTATGCCCAAATGTAGTTGTTTTAACTAATGATATGTCTTGTAAGTATTCCCAACGTGTTTTGAGCTCTTACATATTCATGAGTTGAAATTGTGTATTGCCCTCTTTGGGGAAAAGTATTTCAAGAATAAATTGTGTGTTACTTGTTTATGATTTTAACTTGCGCTTCGATTGCCAATCATTTTACTCCATTTATTGGAAAAAAATATATTGTGTTTAAAGTCTTCATTTCTAATGGACTTAAAGTTATGATTTCCGAAATATTCTATATATTGATATTTATGATGATGACCCATGAAAGGAAAGAAATGAAAGTGTGGAATATGAAATACGGACATTGTGCCATGAAAGAAGAATCATATGTATGGTCCAAAGAGATAATGAAATAATGATGTTGTAAGTGGTTAAAAGTACCAATGAAGCTATATACGATATGAAAGGTCATGAGGTAAATGAAATCTGTATTTATGTTTCCTTTTTATGCAAATCAAAAAATAGTTTTTCCCTTATTTGGAATGAGATTGATGTAACAAAGTTATTCCCCTTATTTGTGATGAGATTGATGATAGAAAAGGATGATGTCTCACATGAGACGGCCTAGCCGATCGGGTCGTGATCGGACGCCATGTCGCACACATGGTGGTGATTGTGATGGAAATTGTAATTAAAATTGTGTTTGTGGTTGATGTCTTCAAATAAGACGGCCTAGCCGATCGGGTCGTGATCGGACTCCGTGCTAGATTCACGGTGGTGTATTTGCATAGAGATTGTGATTGTGCTTGAGATTGTGATTGTGGTTGATGTCTTCAAATAAGACGGCCTAGTCGATCGGGTAGTGAACGGACTCCGTGCTAAATTCACAGTGGTATTGTGAGGTTGGTTATGATGTGTATATTGTGAACAGTGGTATTGGGAATAGTGGTATTATGAACTGTGGTGAATCGGTACTAAAGATCTTCTAACCAATAATAATATTATCTTCATATTTTGATTATCATCTTCACTGCCTTATTTTCGTATTTTGAAAATTGTTGTGTTGTAACGTGACCTTTGGATATCATTGATTGTTGCTCTTTGTTTACATGGTTGTCCCTTTCTTATATTGGCATTCTATTTTGAAAGAGGACATTTAGTCATACATACTAGTGTTATTCAACTGTACTAACGTCCCTTTTGCCGGGGGCACTGCATCTTTAATGGATGCAGGTAATTCCACAGTAGGCGGCATTGATCAGTGATAGCGGTACACTCACTTTCCAGCTGACTTGGTGAGCCCCACTTCTTTTCGAGGTCATGTATCTTTTGTTCCTCATGTAATGTGTTTGAGGTATAGCCGGAGCCTTGTTGCTGGCACTATCATAATTCTCTGTTGTATCTGTTAGAGGCTCCGTAAACATAGTGTGGGTTGTGTATTGGTGTTGGGAAAGTAAAATTATCATGATGTATTTGAATCACTTGTTCCATGTCCGCTATGAAAGTGTATGTATTTTGAGACTTAATAATGGAGTAAATAATGGGAATGGAAATTGGGGTTGTTAATGAAATCCCCTCAGTGTTTAATTAATGAGATATATTTTCTCTTTATTCATGGATGAATTTGGGTAGAAGGAAATCTAATAGGCTTGCTCCACCGGGTTCACTCGGTTGAGCGCCGGTTGCGCTCATCGATTTCGGGGAGTGACAGTGTTCTTTCCTTTCTCTGTAGATCCTGATCTCTGGGAGTTATGTGTAACTCTCTTTGCATCTGCTCTAATTGTGTTCTGTCCTCCACTGTTTCTGCTAGGATATCCCTAAAATGGTGTTTGTTTGGTTCCTTCCATCCTTGCTTCAATGCTTTTAGTTTCTTTCTACTTGATACATAGCACATCCATGCACCTGCAGTTACCATGTTGTCTCAACTCTCCCCAAGAAATCTGGATGACTTGCTCATGTATTGCAGTATCAGAAAAGTCTGCTTGTCTTTTATTTTATGTGTAATTGTTCTACCTTAATTGGACAATGATCGCTTATGCCCTCTAGTAGATATCTAGCTCCATATGCAAGCATTTGGTTCAGCCAAACATTATTGATGAACACCCATTTAATTTTAGAGTACACTCTATTTCCTCCATGTCTATCATTCCATGTGAATCTACTCCCTGTGGTAGGTAATTCTATCAAACCACTAGACTCCACACAGTGCTGGAAATATATTACTTTCCTCTTTGTCACTTGGTTTCCTACAATTCGATCCTCCATATTATGACTGCATTAAAGTCACATATTGTGATCCAAGGATCTTGACTCCCAATACTGATTCTATTCAAATAGTTCCATAGCTCCCTTCTTTCATCATTTGCATTGTATGCATATACCACTGTCAGCCTAAGCATTACATTGTTAGTTTTGTTAGTCACCTTACATGTGATGACCTGTGCATTGCCAGATTCATACTGCACTAGATATTGATCTGGTCTCCAAATCATCCAAATTCTACCATTTTAGTGATGCTCTAAGTTTGTAACATAGCTCCACCCATGGAATAGTTTATCAGCTAGTTGTTCTATCCTTCCCTTCTTTATTTTTGTTTCTACTAACCCTACCATTCCTACACTTTCTCTTTTGCAAAGGAGTTGGACCTCCTTCTGCTTATTGGGGCTGTTTAGGCCCCTTACATTCCAGCATATCATGTTATCCATTCCCCAATGGAGGTATTTGATGTCCTCCCCATTCCGGTCCTTATTCAGTGGTCCTTGCCTACTAGCTCCTTGCATATTCAATGCTTGAAATATATTTGTAGACTGCATTTGAGTCACTTGTTTTGTCTGTTGCTTCCTAGTGTTCAGAGGTGTAATCCATCCCTCTTTATCAATTTGTTGGTTAAACTTCTGTGTCTTCCTTTTCTCCTCCTTTTCCCCAGGGTTCTGTTGGTTCTCCTCTATCCTTTTCTCTTGTGTAACCTGTCTTCCTTCTTTTGTTTCCTTCACTATGATTGGCATAGGTCTCTTTGTTTCCTCCCCATTAGGCTTATTCTTCTTCCTGCAGTTTTCATCAGTGTGCCCATATTTCTGGCAGAACTTGCGCAATGTAGATATCCAATCATATTGCACCCTTTGTTCAACCAGATTTCCCCGTTCATTCCGGAATAATATCTTTTCAGGTAGTTGCCATCAATGTCCACCTCAATCAGAAGCCTAGCAAAGCTCAAACCCACCTTCTTTTATGTGTTTTGGTCCACCATAAGTGGTTTCCCGACTAAACTTCCAATTTTACTTGGTCCTTTAGGACTCCAATATTTAAAATCCAATCCAGGTAATTTTACCCAAATGAATATTGTATGTAATTCCTCTTTCGCGAACTCCATCTCTGGGTTTCAAGCTTTCACTATGAACGGCTTATTATCAAAATGATAAATGCCCACCTGAACAACATCATCCCTCCCAATTACAGAGTCAAACCTTACCACTACTATCCCATTTTTCAGCATTAGTATTTTATTTATCTCATATTTAGCCCACAATCGTTATATGTAGCCATTCAGTACTAAGAAAGGGGGTGTCTCTCCAAACACATAACAAACAACAACAGTTTGCCAATACTCAATTTCAGAAGTTATGTCATCTACCTCAATTTCACAAACAGGTACCTCATCGATTATCTCTAGCGTAACGAAATCCAATTTGAAACCAGCATTCGATATCTTGTTGATGTCGAAATTGTCCCAAACTGAGCTCTTCCTGGTCGATTTTCCTGATTTCTCAAGTTCAATCGCCTCTGCTTCAACTTCCTCTGCCCATGACATCTTCCCGTTGCTACGGGATGCTTAGATTGCAGACCATTCCTCTATAATTTGGGAATTTCCACTTCCTGTATTATGTTCTTCATTCACCTCTTTCCTTTTCTCTGATGCTTCTGGATTATTGTTTTTCGTCTTTTGTGCTTGATTTTCCTGTCATTGTTGCTGGTTGCGTATTTTTTGTGCTTGTTCCTGCGCCTTTCTCACCTTCTCCGTAGGAATTCGAGCTCTTCTTCCTATGGATGGCGTAGGTTATGCTAACTTACGCCCAAGAGAAACATTTCCTAGAGAGAGTTTTTCGCCACTTGTCATCTTGAAACTTATTGTCATATTTAGAATTGTAACACTTGAATAAAATTGAAATGTTAAAGTAGAACAAGCAGGGAAAAATGATATTTCAGCTGTTGTTTTTAAGATAACTCACAATTTTATTGTTTTACCAAGGGTACTTGAAAGAGGAGATGGCAGGACTTAGAAAGAAACAAAGATCCAAAGCATGAAGGGACACTAGAGAAAACCCCAACCAACAAGTCTCGTTGCAAATGGATGCAACAAGAAGTAACATTTGGAAGTGTTGCCAACTAAACATTTAGTATTCGAAGTAACAAAGCTTACACTATCTTTTCGCTCTTAGGCGTGCAACATGCCAAACGGTCATGATTCTACAATGTTGTAACAATAAAATTTTATATTAAGAGTCTTGCCCAATCGACGATGAAAATGGATTTGCATTATTCGTAGTTATCCCCCTTCAACGATGAAGTTGTAATCATTCTACCCAAATGACGCCAAACTCCCAACAGCCGACCATAGCCCCTACTCCACAACCCTTCCCACCCACCTATACGTAAACCAATAATGCCTGCAAATATATCAAGTAAATAAAGACATACTAAAATATCACCACTTTTTTCCCTGTTAACTAAGAGGCTGCAATTGCTAAATTGTCTGAATTGTGTCAGACTCAGGAATTCTGCAGTACTCACAAATAAAACTTCAGGATCTCAGGCAAGAAAAGTTCATCAAAGCAACAAAGAATCACCATTTATAATTTAATCCTTGTACCATCCCCACAATGTAAAGAACAAAGATGACTGGACCAAAACTGTGACGAGTCGTCTCCCTGACGACCCTTGAGCTTAAAACTCATTTGATAAACAAAAATTCTCAACAACCATAATCACCAACACTCCTATCCTTGCAGGAGGACTCAAATGCAACTCTTCTAATATACACATACTACAAAAACAGAAGGGTTTTCCGCCTTCGCTCACACACTTTCAACCAAAGTGACAACAGGCTGATGCATGACCTCAAAGCCCAAATGAATGATGTTTTATGAGAAAGAATCGAGAATGAAATATGACACACGAGAAGCTACAGTCTAGCAGCTTCATTGCATTGGAGAAAATTGTCAACCTCCATGACACTACGATGATAAAATGGATTGCAGTGCTATCTGCTGCTGAGGCTGCAAGGAAGACCATGTTGAGGCCAGAGTGGCTGGTGGTAATGTTTGCTGAAGCTGCCTCAACAGATTAATCATCCGACTAGCAGTTTGCTCTGTAGCAAGGTCCTTTCCGGCACATAGAACCTACAGACGAAGCACATTTGCATTTACACAATGGCACTTACTACATGAAAATCAATAAGATGAAGGGAAACATAGGACAATCATGTTAGCTGATCAATCAACCCATCTAAAGGTACAAAGAGGGGAAAAAACCAAAAAAGAAAAAGAGAAGAAAAGTGTTCTGCTGGAACCCCAGAATAAAGAGATGAGTAAGTGGGTGCTTCCCATCTCTTCCCTACTTTTCTCCTCTCACCACCAAAGAAAACAAAATAAGAAACTCCCCCCCCCCCCCCCAAAAAAAAGGAAAAACAAAAAAGAAACTAAACATTGCACCAACTGAAAATGTGGATCCAACCACTGGTTCAAAATAGGGAATCTAGGTATAAGACTGCCACCTTTTTTACAAGTACTCATCCTTTACAAGAAGCTTTACTAACTCACCTCAGCAAAAACCAACACAATTTTTGGAAGGTACTGATTGTCAGGACCCAGAAGTTCTCGGTCTGACCTGCAAGCAGGAAAATACGGTAAAATGTAAAGACTAAAGAAACATTAAAAGATCAGGACATGTCGGCAAGTTTGAGTTAAGTGACGCAGATTGGCGAATGCCAAAACATGTCAAGATGACTCCATCAGATCAACCACCCATAGATCAAAGAAACACATAACTGTTATATGAATGATATTGATGCAGGATAGTGGATACACAAATGGAGCAAAAAGGATAGAGAGGAACCAACTAGCTTATTCATATAATACCTTTCAACCATTGAACAGAGTTGATCATGAACAACCTTGGCCTCAATGAGGTCACCTTTTATAGGAAGGCAATTCAACCAAGCAGGAACAACCTGCAAAAAGTCATAAAAATGAGAACTTCGACGATTATAACAGAGTACCAAGTAGCATGGGAAAATGAATTCTCTTCGTGCAAAGGCTACATAGGTTAGAAAATATTTGACATGTACGCACATGCAAAATCAAGGACAGATTTATCAAAACAAGCACACTTCCACTCGGTAAAGTATAAATTGACTTTTTTCCAGAAGCTAAAGCACAAAGAGATTGAAAGAAAAACAGATGACTGATCTAGACCCCCCCTGAAAATTCATTGCTCCATCTCAAGCATATCGTAGCGATAAATATACGAGCATATCTAACAAAAGAAAAGCTTGGATTTACAGAATACTATACCTGGGCTGAGTCAATACTGTCACGATGAAATTGACATATCTTCCCCAGTGCTGAAACAGCATTATCATATGCCATTACATTCTCAGGTTGAAGAGCATTAGGATGCCTAATAACGACATTGAGCCTTGATAGAGCCTCTGAATTATTAAGGTCATAAATGAAATCAAGATAAGAACACAGTACTCCCATCTCAGTTGAATAATCCGAGCAAAAAAGTAAAAGAGGAACAGTTTCAAAAACCACAGTCAACTATAGCATACCTCCAACAAGAGGTTTGAAAACAGAACCCCCATATTCTGCACATACACCAAGTCCATAAACAGCAGCCTGAACAAAACATTATTTGGATTCAGTTAGATAAAACAGCATGTGCAACTTGTCTGGAAAATGCTACAACCAACAAAACATTATACAAACCTGCCGGACATCCGGGCTTTCGTCGTTGCATGCTTCCAAAAGGAAAGGCAGATATGTGTCATAGTACCTATTTTGCAAATGGAAAAACAGTCAGATCGAACACTTAGAATACTAGCAGCTCAATTTTAAGACAAAGCTATAGACTTACTTTAGAGCTGCTTCACGGCACTGCTCTGCAACGTCATCAAAGATACAAATTGCTATCCTCCTTTCTTCAGCTGTTTTATCCTTGCCCTTAATGGATGCAAGTGGGGAAGGGACGGAGAAAAAAGAGTTATATAACGAGATGCAAACAGCACAAAAGACAAAGTTGTATCAAATAACATGAGGTGATCCTTACCCACATAGGCATGAGATATGATGAAAGTTCGTCAAAGAAAGGCAAGAAGGCTGCCTTGAATGTCTTGATCAGTGTGCCCAATATTTCACCAACCTAGTAAAAAAGATAATAATGAGATTCGACAAATAAGACATATAATAGATTCCAAGGTTTGAGATATGTATCAAGATACACCACTCTAACTCATCTATGAACTTCAATCTTATGTTAAAAGCATACTTGGTCAAAAACTTCTTCTTCTTGCTCATTTTCCTCCCTTAGCAACTCATTTTCCTCGGCATCAAAGTCTTCAGCTTTGGCCCTCTCTGCGCGTTCTCGTTTTCGACTTGAACTGGCTGTGATGACCTGCTTTATCTCTTCCACAATGCTTCGGACCTGACCTTCATCCAGGAGTGGTCCTGAGATCTGAAAAAAACAGCAAAAGAGGATCTTTAATAAGATTAAACATCTTATGTTCCACATGGAATACTGACAGAATCACATATTGAAAGATGCATTTAAGCCCTGTGCAATCACAAAGGCCATTTCACAGGTTTCTAGTAATTACTTCTAGAAATCAAGCTCTAGGTCTCCCAAGTCTCATGTCGTAGACCTGATTTGTATTTTTAAGATTAAAACGCCTAAATCTGAATACACATCTGAATATCAAAATGTGCATTAAGATTAAGACAATTAAATCTGAATACACGCCTGAATATTAAGATGTGTATTAAGATCCAAATACTAAATGATTAAGATTGTTTGTTTTTTAACATCTGAATGTATAAAATTTATCTTTATTTGAAAATTAATAAAGATAAAATTCAAATAAAATACTTATTAATCTAATATTCTATCAATAAAATATATATATTTTTAAAATATGGTAGATAGTGGTGGTGATGGCTAACGGTGGTGCTTGTGAATCCTGACTAACGAATTCTTGTTCACTTGGTTGTTAGTCGGTTCGGGTGGTATTCCGGAGGTTTCCTACTTGCAATGGTTTTTGTGGGTCTTGATCTGGAAAATAAGACGATGATGGCTCCTTCGGGGGCCTCTGGCTCAGGATCAGGTGAGAGCGCTGGAGGAAGGGGCTTCAGGTGGACTGATGAAGCAGTTCCCTTTCTTTCCAGTAGGATAGGAAGAATGGAATAGGAAGATAAATGGACATTCTTTAGAGTGAAACTGAACCAGACAAAGGCCCTTCTCTCCGTGATCAACTTCCTTTCGTAGTACCCATACCCCAGGGGAATTCGAATCCCCGCCGCCTCCTTGATAGAGAGGTGTCCTAACCACAGGCGGTGGTTGGCGGTGGTAGTTCTGAGTAGTAGCTAGTAGTAATTGATAGTGATGGCGATTATGGTTGAGAATGGTGGTGGTAGTTTATAATGGTGGGCAGTGTCGGCTATGGTTGTTGATGGTATTGGGGTGGTTAGTTGTGGTTGTGGTTGAGAATGATGGTGGTGGGGGTAGTGGGGATTCTAGGTGGTGGTTGTTGATAATGGTGGCGACTATGATTGAGGAGGTGGTGGTGGTGGTGGGTGGCATGGTAATTGTTGATAATGGTAGGCGATGGTGGCAATTAATAATAAATGTGGATGATAGCATCTTAATGAAATTAAGTGTTTGTTATAGATTTCAATCATACAGACCTATTAAGACCCATTAAGACCCATTAAGTGGTTGTGAAGTAAAAAATAAAAAACTTAATGATTAAGATCTGAATAATTAAGATTCATACTTTAAAAACAAACACACTTAATAAACAAACGCACTTAATATCTGAGATTTGAATTATTAACATTCTGCAAACAAATAAGGCCTTACTCTATCTACGATCCACTTTTCTTCAATAGATATCACAAATATGAATTTTACAAGCTTATTATTACTGCTCTGACATATTTTCAGCTACAGAGCTACCAGCCCCGCTTCTAGCTTTGATTAAACTAATGTAACAATTTATTTGATAAGTGACTAAGCCTATTCAATGTCATAGCCTCAACGGCCAGTGAGCTGCCTAGCTTTGTTTCTTTGGGGGGTGAGGGTGGGGGTGGGGGCTGAGGGAAGAGAGGCTCTCTGATTAAAAAGCCTCTTTTCCAGAATCTGACATCAAGTTGAAAGAACTGTGAGTCACATTTGCTGGCTGCACTGAGTTTTCTATCAAGATGCTTCTGTAGAATTAGAATGTGAACTAGGTTTGACTCCATGCATAAAAGGTATTTAACAAGATAATGAATCATGCATGTTGCAGTATTATTGCATACAAACAAGTCTCTAATTTCCAATGCGAGTGCCGATACTCATTAGCTACATCTAATAAAGGCAAAAGAAAGAATTTAAATGACTAAAAAAAGTAAACATAAATGGCCACATAACAAACCACACAACACCGTATGCTGCAGAGGCTAATTCTCTCATCATATTGTTAACTTAAAAGGAAATAGTTTTAAAAGAAGAAAAAAAAGCTTATCATGGTTAACATATCATCAAAAGAAATAAACCGTCTTAAAAGATTAACCAACCTGCACACACTCATTAATTGCATCTAACATACTTGCACATATTTCTGTATCAGGCTCCTGCACGAGATAGCAACCGAAATGTCAGAAACCTCCAATCCCAACACATGTACCATAATCACTTTCTACAGAAGAAAGAACACCATAACACCAACAAATAACTAGAGAGGTCAACCTTATGCAAAGCTTCAATCAAAGCTGGTATAATGTAGTCAGATAATTGCTTGACATAGGACTCATTTCGGCCCTGAGCAATCCCTTTCTCTACAGCCAGTTTAGCAGAACGTAACAGCTCCGGCATTGCTATAAGCCAAGACAAAATCGAATATCAGTCATCACCCAAAAAAAAACAATAATTGGAGAACGGAAAACCAAAGAAAGGTATAGAAAAGTAAGAAATCTCACTTGACACCGCCGCTTTCCTTACTTCCTCATGGAAATAGAATTTGAGAAGTGGAACTAACGTCGGAGCAACCTATTTAATGCATTAATGTCCCTTGTTAAGCGGGATTCTACTCAACAGCATGTAAAAAAGAATATGCAAGTGATTATTAAAGCCAACCTGATCAATCCATGGGTAGAAACCTTCCTTTAGCTCATCAGCATAGCAGCATAGCATATTACAAGCTGTAGCCTTCTCCTCTAAGACACTTGTTTTGATGCCTATTCTTTTATCCCCAAGAGTTATGGTCTCCATACTGCAAGATATGAATCTTAACTAAGATCTGACGGAACTCCAAAGAGTGCCCACAAATGAGGAGCCGATACAATTCATAAGTCCATAAGAACAAAAATGAGAACAGATCATAAACGTTTAGAATATACAGCTAAGTTTGTTGCATATCAGAACTTTTGAATGCAGGAATGAAGTCATTATCCTCTTAATTGAATTGTATCAAGTAGGGATGTAAATGGGGCGGGGCGGGCAAACCTTAACCCACTAAAGTTTTAACTCGCCCGGCCTGTTCTGTTCAACATTTTTCAGGAATATGCCCTTTTCTGCCCTGCACCATCTGTGTGTTCTTTCATTATTTTCATTATTTCTATGAATTTCTTACTGCTTTTGCAGATATATACACGTTTAGTATCCCAAAACTAATTTATAATTAGAGATTTTTGCAACCTCTTTAAAAACCTGAGTCCTTCCATTTAGTTATTTTTTACACTCTTATTATTCAAGTTATATGGATTTAAATGAAAATGCTCTACCTCTGGACAGAAAGCACATTTCATTTTCTTATGATATTTTCAGAAGGAAAAACAATATTTACTTTAAAAAATTTAGCATGATAATTACTATGTTGGACATTGATCTATTTGAAATGCAACTTAAGAACCCAAAATCAAACAAAATTTATAATTTTTCTTCACCACTAGAAAACTCTAGTGACAAAGAATGATCATTTCCTTCCAACTCATGAAGTTATGCTGGGCATCTGCAGAATGGCATATGAAAGATGTGGAAACAAACTCCACTAAAACTCAACAACAATTTCCTTAGACTGAAGTCAATACACTGTGGATTTTTTTTTTGTGGCTATTATTTTAAATCAAAGAATAAAATATAGCAATTTATTTGGAATTCTGAAGGTTTCATTTTTTAGTAACTTTTTTACAAGGTTTTCTACTGTTTCCTGTCATAAACAGTTTAACCCAAGTCTGACCAGCATATTTCACCAATTTTATATTTTTTACCAACAAATTTCTACATAACATAAAATACAAAATGACAAGTGATACCAGCTGAGACGAACCCAATCAGCAAAGAACTTCAAGTTAAAGGTATAAGCGTAAACTTCATTGAGAAAATATTACCTATCATCATCTGATTCATCAAGTTCATTGTCTGAATCTGCAGATGATATGGTCACATCGGGCTTTAGTTGAGCAGACTGTAATAAAGGAGGCATGACTACACTCATGTAAGGAAGGAAATCCTGTCCCAAGCACTTGCAAAGCCTGGCCCATGCCTACAATGAAATCAAGAATGTAGTGATGACAGTGTTCAAATAAGTTCTGTGTCTTTGGATTCAAGGAATGCACCCAAACCTGCAACATATAACTAGTAGTAGGGTCATCCGCTTCCATTTGCGATCCTTGTAGTGACATAAGCACTTCCATAACCTGTAAAGACAATAAAGTTTAATGTAAGCAATATGCTAAAAGTTGAACTGATACGAGTGAAACATATGTATGAGGGACCACTATTTGTAAGGACATTGATACAATGCAACAACAACTACGCCTCGGCCCCAAACAAGTTAGGGTCGGCAATATGATCATTACCGAAATATAGTAAAACTAAAGCAAAGAAAAAGATAAATATTTTTATAAATAATAATAATAATGAAAGTTCTCTACCAAGTCTAAGTCCTATTCCCAAGTAGTGGGTATCACCTATATGGATCTTTTCTTCAATTATGCCCTATCTTTAGCTAAGTTAAACTAAAATCTCACCCATTAAAACTGGGCAACATTTTTCTCTATTGTCATACTGACCTGCTTAGCATCATCTCTGAATTTGTCCTTGCCAACAGCCATCCCAACCAAGCTTATGCACTCCATGGCTTTGGCTCGAAGCATGCGGTTAGATTTATCATTCGCATTTACCAGGATTGTTTTCAAATATGGCATTACAGCGTCATAGTACTTCTGGAAGTTCTCCTGTTGAATGTAATTTATTAACCATTGTGGTCCAATATGGAGATAAAAAAAATTAATGGTATCAGAGAACTGTAACAAGTTAATACCTGGGATGAATCAGCCACCGAAGCCAAAGCAGTTAATGCTCCTTCTTGCACCATTTGTTTGCCGTTCTGCATTTCAGACAATAGCAAAGAGCAGAAAGAAATCATGAGCACCATTTGTCAGTAGTAAAAGATAAGACACATATGCTATCTTGTAGAATACCTGCAGAAGTACAAGCAGTTTGCTAACAATTCCATCTAGGTAAGGTGTTAAAATTTCTGGTGTGCAGTTCTCACTGAAGTTGAGGACAGCTGATGCAGCATGTGCCTGTGAATAAAGGAAAAGAAAAAAAAGCAAAAATAATAATTTAACTGCATTGACAACCAAACCAAGCAATAACATGCATAAGCACCATAACCAACAGTAATGTATATGATAGTTAAGTGCAGGCTACACTTTTGAAGTTACGAAAACTCACCATCACAATTGATTAATCAGGTACTGAAAACATTCGCTACCCCTAATGATTAATTAAGTATACTCACATATTTTTTAAAAAAATATTATCATTCTTCCCACAAGTGACAATAATCAGCTAAACCTCAATCCAAATTACGTTGGATTCAACCTATGTGTCTGCTCCGCTCTTTTCACACCCGTTTCATCAACAGATAATTTTTCCTTAAGGCAAATTAAGGGTTCTCCAAAAAAAAGAGGTACATTTAATCATTCAATCCATAAAAGTGGCTAACCAGAAACCAAAAGCAAGGAGGAATAAAACTTCTGACCTAGTGTAAGTGTACAAATAAAAACAGCTACATCATAATCTCAACTAATTGGTGTCATACGTATAAACCCTTTATTTGAGTTGTGTTCTTTCTCAGATGACAACAATCAATAATAAAAAATCTTATAGGCATGACATGAAACCAATACTGTAAAAAAGTGAAGCCTTGGCTCTCCTTTATTAAGCATTATCTTCTGCTACTGTTTAAAAGGGGCATTTCACAAAGGTACAGCATCTAAAAAGGGTTCACAATAGCACTAGGACAAACCTGTACTCGTGGATTTTGGAAATCGTCCATAGCTGTTGCCAATGCCGGCAGTACTCTGCTGTGGTATTGTACTTGCAAATCTGGCCCCAAGTCAGTAGACAACTGGCCAATTGCATTAATAGCTGCCCATCTCACTCGAGGATGAGGATCTTGAAAACAGCTCAAAACCATGTTTACCACTTGCTCCAAATTCTTAATCATCACCTATCACAGCAGAAAAAAGTCACGGAATTAAAATCAACCAGCAAAGCAAAATAAGCAAGACTTAAATTGACAAACAGACAGAATTCAGACAGATTGCTGAGTAAAGTGTCTTCAACTCATACATAAATATACTTGCAAGATTGGCAACACGGCATTGTTTAAAAACCAATACTAGTCCAATGAACTCTCGTGAAAATAACCAAAATGACCAATGAGGATCAGCAACCGATTCAGCTGTGCTGTAGTAGCAAGTAACTAACCATCAAAAAGCACCATCTTCACTATGATGTTCAACATACATGGGTCTACGGTCATCAGAGATCACTCTTAATAAATACTCCATCTGTCCTAATCTATGTGAAATCTACCCTTTCCAGAATGTCCCAAAGTGTTTGACACAATTCTATTTATAAACAACTTTTACAATTTCAACAATACATGTAAAGTACACTATATAAATTAACTTTTACATTATCAGACAAATATTTACTTTAACATGTTCTTTTTCTATCACTAATATGATATACAAGTAAAATTAACATATTAAAAATGGAACTGAGAGAGTACAAAGACAAATAAAACAACTAAGCCCAAACAGTTGGGGTCAGCTATATGAACCCTCACCGACCATGTTACTCCATATAAATTCATCTCAGGCCAATATTATACAGTATAAAAATAAAATGATGTACTAGAAGTTTTTTATAATTTCAACTGACATATAGACCTAAAGTAAAAAGTGCTAACAGAGTACAAAGACAAATGAAATAGAAAATTCATTAGTACCTTTGTGCAACCTTCAGCAATCTGAGCAAGTGCAATGAGTGCAGCATGGTGCTTTTGCCACTCGGGAGCAGCCAAGTAAGGAGGCAACTGCTCCGACGCAACAGGAACAATAGTACTACCGCCCAATGCAATCGCCAAACGGTCCAAACACTCCTGACCAACACTGTAATTACTCGTCTCCCCTGCATCCTCATGCTCAACTTCAGCACTATGCCAAACGGGGTCATCCTCAATATCTAGCAACATCTTCATCAAAATAGCAAACAACCTACTAATGAACTGCGGCAATTTCCTCATCATTCCAGGCGCTCTTTCCCTCGCCTCAGCCAACGTAATCACAAACTCAATCGCCAAATGCCTCGTCCCCTCTTCTAAACTCTCCGCCTCGGCTACTTGCAACATTGCGCCCACAACATCAATGAGCTGTCTCCTCAAAAACCTAGGCTCAGTACCCGCCAATTCAATCAACAACTCCAACGCCTCCTGCGCGGTCACCTCCTGCCCACTGTTCAACGCCTCGGTCAGCGTCTTCATCATCGCAGGCAACAGATCCTGAAATCTATCCCTATCGTTCGAGCTCGATAAACACTGAATAAAATTAATCACAGCACTCAATCCCGCAATCCTCACATCAGGATTGGGCGAATGATTCAGCGTCTGCATAAACACTGAATGCAAATCCTTAATATACGGAACTAACATTTCGCCAACATATTGTGCCAACAACGCGAATATCAAGAACGCGGATTCCTGCAATTTAGGTAAATCAGAAGTAACACACTGAAACATAAACGGCAACAATTCAGGCCACTGGTTTTCGGGGAGAATCGAAGAAGCGAGCTCCGATACAGTATCACACAACTTCTTAATTATCGATTTCGATTCCTCGCGCTGGATGCACGTGAGGAGGACGGTTTTAATGCCCGACTGAGTCGACTCGGTGAGTTTGGGCCAGATGAACGAGTCGTCACGCGTGAGGAGCTTTCGTAAGAGGATTGTTGACATGGCGCGGGCTTCCTGGTGCGGGGAAGAGGTGAGGACGTTGGCGAGCTTGAGAGCGAGTGAATTCGGATCATTTTGCTTGATGAGATTGAAAATCGACTCGGCTTGGGACCGTTGCTCGTTGGAAGCGGACATGAGATGAGAGATGAGGGTTTCGAAGGGTGCTGAATCTGGCCCGAGGATTGCAGCCAGTTGAGCTTGCTCCGCAGCCATGGCGAATTGAGTGAGTGAGAGAGAGGTGTGTGTGAGTGGATATGGCTATGGAGAAGAAAGAAGGTGGCGGTGAGTTTTGAGTTTTGTGAAATTGGGGTTTTGTTTTCTCTCACACACACAGGGAT
Organism: Nicotiana tomentosiformis; assembly: GCF_000390325.3. NCBI lineage: Eukaryota > Viridiplantae > Streptophyta > Magnoliopsida > Solanales > Solanaceae > Nicotiana > Nicotiana tomentosiformis. The sequence continues at coordinate 143,575,225 of NC_090812.1, read as the reverse complement.
GAGTGAAGTGTGTGTCGCTATGAATATATAGAGAGGCGTGATTCGTGAAACACACACTGGCGCACTCTTTTTGGACTTCGTGGAAATAGAGAGAGTGGGGATTAGGAGGGTTTTTGGTTTTGAATTTTTTATTTCATTAAAAAATAAAAGAATAAGAAATACTAAAAGGTTCTCCCTCATTTATTTTTATTTTACAAAAGAAAATACAACTTGTGCTGACAGGGCGGGCAGACATGACATGATTAAGTAGGAACCAGGTTGAAGCCTATCGGGGTATTAAAATATCTAGGGTGTAATAAAAGGCAGATACTCCCACACCATCTCAATTTAGATGAGAATTTAAATGACTTACTTGGATTCTGCATAGAGTTTAAGGGAAAAAGAAAATTTTTGAAATTTATAGGTAAAATGGGTAAAATCAAGAGTTTAAACTTAAATTATTTTTAAATTTAGAAATGTGTCATTTATTTTGGAACAGATTAAAAAAAAAGTACATCATTTAATTTGAAACGAAGGGAGTAGAATATTTATATTTGGTGGATTCAGATTTTAAGAGTAAGTTGAATGGTGGAATAAGGGATTATAATTTTGGTATAAATTATGAGATTATTTAATTCTATATTTGGTGTATAATTTTTTATTTTGCGATTAGCAATTTTAGAATTACGTATACCACAATTATATTTATTATTTAGTTTATATGAAAACTTTATACTCATATAAGATAACAATCTCGAGATTACTAATCCTTAGTAAAATAATAAAATGGCTCATTTGTCCCTCTCTAATACTTTTCTCCTAAAATATTTAAAGAAATTCAAGGTTAAATTAAAAATAAAAATTTATCCCGATTTATTTAGTTTAAATAAACACATGTTTTACATTATATCTCGTTTTTGATATAGCGAACCAAACTTCTATGTATAAAAGTATTTCTATTAAGTAATTCCATTATTATTTAATTATTGTACGATAATTTCGGGATAATTTATTTCACAATCAAACAACCCTATGTTTTTAACATTAAATTTATTGTGCTTTTATTATATATATATATATATATTGGAAATCAGTTAGAACGGTACTCTTGCAGCAAAGATCATCACACTTCCACTTGGCACCTCTAATGATAAACACTTTTTTACATGAGGCAAAAAAAAAAAAAAAGAATTTTAGTCACATTAAGAAAAGAATGAATTAAGTAAAAATTTAGAGAAATAAACATGGTCAAGAAAAATACGAATTAATGAGAGAAGCGCAAATGGAGAACAATTGAAATTGTCACAAGTTCCTTGTTTGGTATTCTTGAATGAATATAGTAAAAATTTGAACTAAAATGGTAAAAATAGGTTTTCCAAAAGGGTTCCACGAAGAAAACTAAAAAGAGGAAAGCATGGACAAAAAATGAAGAAAACAAAAGGAGGGGGGGGGGAGATTGGAATTTTCCTTCCACTTGTGAGACTATCCAACATAGGGTTGTTCAAAATCAAACTGAAACCATTAATCGAATCGAATCGATGGCTTATTGGTTTATTGGTATCGGATTATCGGGGTAATGGATGGTAAACGGATTGAGATTTTATAATTAACGGCTTAATGGTTTGGGGGCGGATTACTCAATTTTCTTATCGGGTAAACCGTTAAGAATTTTTATATTTACACTTTTACCCCTATGTATATAAAGTATTATATAAACCCTAAATGGCTAAATCCCCAATTTCTATTTTCTAATTCTCAATTGTCTGCAGCCACTAGAGACAGAGAAGTCGTCAGTCTTGTCTCTCTCTTGAATTGAGATCTGAGAAGTTGAAAAATTAAAATCTCAATGATTAATACGTGTATGTCTGTATGAGTAGTCTTGAAGGTATTAAAATTTTGGTTAATACGTGTATGACAGTATGAGTAGTCTTGAAAACTTTTCAATGTAAAAATACTGTTTGGTTAGATTTTAGATGGTATTAAAAATTTGGTATTGATTTGAAACTGTTTGGTATTGATTGAATGATTGTTCAAAAAATTTCTATTTGATTTGGCCGATAAGCCACCTGATAACCGCCCGATAATTGTCAATCCGATATCAATCTGCATGTTGTCTTATTGGATGGCTACCAGATTACTACATTTATAATCCGATAACCGTTAAGCGTAATTATCCGCCCGATCTGCCTATCCGCGCGATAAGCACCCCTAATCCAACATATGAAAGGGAAAATTATTTTGCCGTTCTCTCTTTAGTGAGCAAAGAGTGGAAATTTCTCTTATTGTTTTCCTCGTTTTTATTTCCTTTCCTCACTTTGCTCACTCTATAAAATAAAAACAATAGAAAGAAAATCTGAATGTTAATGAAAAAATATATTAATATTTTATTCTTTTCAGACTTAGCCGTCAAACAAAAATTAGACTATAGAACTTGGTCGGCCTTGTACTTTTCTATTCATTAAAAAAAAAAGAAATTTAAAAGGCAGGACCAGAAAAAAGTTAAGAATATTGATATTGGTGGGGCTAATTAACGGCAAATCGAGAAGAGTATGAATTGGAATTAGCTGTTATGTAGGTGTCAAAGTATTATAAAGAGATTAAATATTAAATAATTAACTTTTTTATAACTATATTATTGTTTATCCTAAAATTCGAGTAACAATTAAACTTATTTGGTGGTTTTAAGGATACGTGATTTAATCCAATACCAATTGACAAACAAGAAATTGAATAGATAATCTGAATAGTAAAATAAATCAAATCAGTGTTCTAGCAGCGCTTTCGACCTCGATTCGAGATGGTCTCGAGGTTGAGTAAAAAGAACAGTAAAGAACAGAGGATAAACAACGATGAATAGTAATGGATAATAAGTAAAATAGAGAACAACGTTTTTGTATATTCTTATCAGTGAATCCAATGCCCCTTACAAATAAATGGGATCCCTCTTTATACACTAGAGGAATCCTAAATAAGGTACAATTCTAATAACGAAAATAAATCCCATGATTGGTGTCAATAACTGCTTGATTCGATCTGTTCCGGAATTTCCGCCGAGATCTTCGGTCGGTTGCTAATATCTCGCCATTCCGTAATTATGCGCTACTCAAAGTCGGTCATGCTCGATCTCGATCTTCATGCTTCATACTCTGCCATTGAGCCTGAGCCTGGTCTATTACAAGCTTGCTCTCGAGGCAGCTCCTCGTAGGAGTGTTCAAAACTGAACCGAAACCGAAAACCGAACCGAAACCGAAGATTAATGGCTTATTGGTATCGGGTTAATGGTTTAACGGACGGAGAACAGATTGAACTTTTTTTATTAACGGCTTATCGGTTTGGGGTCCGTTAACCCGTTATATATATATATATATATATATATATATATATATATATATATATATATATATATATATATTAAATATCCTTCTTCCACTTCCATATATAACGTATTGGGTCACTATTTGAAGGAGTTCCAGTACTCTATCTCTATTTCTAATCTACTAGAAAATACGTTGCGAAAACAATATTGAGCATTTAATGATCTATTCGGAAAGAATATGTATCAGAAAAGTCATCTAAACATCAAACAAGAATCAAGACAGTACTATTTATCACAGTCTTTACTTCGTTGCCTAATGCTGAAATTTGGTGTATGCATATTTTTTTACAGGGATCTACTCGCTTATGGATTAAGCTGTTGTTTGAACTTTGAAGCTGCATAAATTCAAGCACTGTTTGGCGTTACTTGCAGGCCAAACATTTCTGTGTAGTCTGCTCACTTATGAATTAATCATTTTGAAATATGTATTCTATACTCACTTTGAATATAGACTAGAATTTTATCATTTCAAAATTAATCATTGACTTTTCCTTTGCAGTTGTGGGCGGAGGAAAGACATGTATTCTGGACTCATCTGTAATGTAGTCTGCTTTGGGATATAATGGACTCATCTATTATATTCTATAGATTGGAATGTAGTCTGCTGAGCATATGAATTTTATTTTGAGTCACATCGGTCAGCAAATAATTAATGCATGCAATATAGATTGAATTAGCCGATAACCGCCCGATAAGAGCTAAACTGATACCAATCCGCCTGATATCTTATCGGGTGGCTAGCGGATTAGTACATTTAAAAGTCGATAACCGATAACCCAAACCGTTAAGAGTAAATAACCGCCCAATCCGTCCGATAAGCAGCCCTAGCTCCTCGTACCTACGAAATCTGACATGCCCGATTTCGACCGTATACAGATAGTCCCCGCAATATTTGGAATAAAATGATAAGAAACGTTTTGAGCCTTGATTTTCCGAAACCTCGATCATGACGTCGTCCTCATGACGTAAGTGACGGATGTGATCGAAACGTCCCATCGGTTCAGTTCCCCAAATCATTAATGCCTGTCAGTTAGCGGTCGACCACTAGCGCCATCGAACCGTCGCCGTGAGCCTATAAATACCCGCTCCTTCATTTAATCAAACTTTACTTTTTATCTAATCAAACCTATAAGTCTTCTCACTCTTTTCGTCTCCTCCTTTTCGCCGCTTGTAGAGCCATATTCGTTAGCACTGAAACCACCAGTTTTTCATCTTCCTTCGCTCTTCTTTACTTATACAAATGGCGAAAACCTCAAAGACCGTACCATAGAAGGAGAAAGCTTCTTGCTCCTCTTCCCGGTCGTCCAGCGGCAAGGCGCCGGTGGAGCCGCTTCCCCACGAGTATGTTCCCGGCCCGTGTACTCTAAAATCCGACTTCAAGGTCGAAAATACTTCATCGATCCCAGGCCGATGTGAGTATGTGTCGATGTACATGTGCTCGATAACAAATAGGTACCTCGAGGCCGTGAAGAGGAACTGCAACTGTGGTCCCGAGGTCGTGGTGCAAATTCCTGCTCCCGAAGAGAGCATCACCGCTTATGTGGAGGGGTTCCTAAGTGTTGACACTTATCCCTTCATATTGGGTCCCCTCGACCCTGTGATTATTGATCTTTGTAAAAGATATCAGGTCACCCTCGACCAAATCCATCCCTCTCTATGGCGCACAGTAATCATGTTGCGCTTCTTCTCTAGCAAGGCCGAGGGGCTAGAGTTTACTCTAAATCACCTTATGTGGTTGTACCGGCCTCGAATCTATCGAGGACTAATCAGGCTCCAACACCGGGCAATGAAGGCCTTGATCCCGAGCATCGACGAGGACAAGGATCGGGGTTGGATGAGCCGTTTTGTACGGGTGAGGACCCGTGACATTATCCCGGAAGAGAAGATGTCGTTCCTGAGGAGTGGAACTTCAACCGTAAGTGATCTTTTAAACTTTGTTCTTCGTACCTTCTTCGACTTCGCCTGATATCCCCTTTCGACATGCAACTGTTCCTTGGATGCCTCAAGCGATACCTGACCTCGAAGATTGGGTTCGGAAGTTAGCCTCGACTTCCACTTATGCCGAACGCGCATGGCGTGATTTGGCAAAGGGCATATGGGAGGCCAAGAATCACGGTAAGGATCTCCTTTTTCATGTTTTGAAACACTTTTTATACTTCATTCGTCACTAATTTTCTTTTATGCAGGCCTGACCAAGGATGCTATTTTGAGGCTTTCAAGTGGCGAGGAAGAAACCAAGTCCCCGGTTCCGAAGCCGGGGGAAGACAAGAAGAGGAAAACTGCCTCGCAGTCCGAGGAACCGAAGCCCAAACCTCGAAGGGTGAGGAGAAATATAATCGCTCTCACGATGGACTCAGTCCAAAAATTGAGAGACGGAGAAGAGGAAGAAAAGGAAAATGCCTCGGCACTGACGGTTAGACCTAGGAAAGCCGTCGAAGTCTCTAAACTTTCTGAGCCGCCGATGACTGTTAAAATCAAGCCTCGTGTCGAGGAGGCTTCCGAAAAGAAATCGGGTGGGCATCCCGAATTACCAGAGGTCGAGATCGTTTCTCGGCCATCTACAGCTACACTAGACTGGGCCGGTTCTAAAACCCCGAAGATCGATCAGAGCGTCCCGAGCGACATGCTCGGGACCATGATAGCAGGTCACTTGCCTTCTCTTCCGACTTTTTATGAGGAGGCGTTAAGGGAAGCTCGAGAGTTGAAGACCCTTGATATAGGCAGAGGCTCTAGTGTAGGGGATCCTTTTCGGGATTGCTTTACTGGAGTCGATGATGCCTCTGATATCAGTGACACTTCTATTATTTTAGAAGAGGCCCAACGTCTCTTATCTCGGGTAAGAATCTGTTTACTGCACTTCTTTTCTTTACTCTTTTTTTCTAAATCTAACTTGTGTTTTCCCTTTTTGTGTAAGCCTTTGCCAAGCTTCGAGCTGACCTCAGCTAGTGTGAAACTGAGCTCCAAAAGGTCTCTGAGGAGAGGAACACTCTGAAGCTTCTTTGCAGCCAAAAAGACGAAGGACCTTCAAGCGGATTTGGCCAAGGCTCGTGAGGAAGAGGCCGAGCTAGATAAGCAGGTGAACATCCTTTTGATAGAGTATGAACTTGACCCAACTGTGGAAGCTAATACTTCGTTATCTCAGCTGCAGCAAAAGGTTGAAATGATCGAGTTGCATCGGGGAGAAGTCGATCAGGTCAAGGCCGATTGTGATCGGTGGAAGGAGAATATGGACCGCCTGGCTGCAGAAAAAGAAACTACCTTGGCCAAACTATCATCGGCCGAGGTTCAACTTTGGGGCGTCAAAGAGAAAAGTTCGGCCCAAGCCAAGAGGATCGAGAAGCTCGAAACCGGGCTTGTTGAGGCCAAAGCTGAGATCGAGAAGACAAAAGTCATGGTAGACAAGTCCATTGCCATGTACCGAGCCAATGTTGAGGCTGCTCAAATGCAGCTAAGGGAGGCTTCTGACAGAGAGCAATGGATCATTGACTCGGCAAAATGTCAATCCCAGAGGGAAACCCTCGAGGAAATCCATACTCGAGGTTTTGACCTCTCCGAGGAGATAGCCCGAGCCAAGGTGCTTGAGGCTGAAGCTAGGCAGCTTGCCTCTTTCGATGACGAAGACGATGATGAAGACGGAAGTCGAGGCAGATCCGATGAGGGGCCTGAAGGAGAAGTTGCTCCCGAAGAAGAGGTCGAAACCGGCCGTATTTAGGACTTAGTTTCCCTTTTTGTAAGACCTTAATCAGTCTCTTGTACATAATTTTTTCTGTCAATATATAATAGAAAAACTTCTTTTGAATATCTTCTCACTTTTATGTTCAAACGTATTTTGTGCTTTTGCCTTGTGAAAATTCTATTGTTGCAGCCTTTGTAATCGAGTGAACACTAGTTCGGACTTAGAACAAAACCCTTAGGTTTTTTAGACACGCAAGGGCGAGTCCCCGAGTTCAATAATATATTCGAGATTTCAGATGGCTTGATCGATGCCATGACTGACTGTTTTTATAACTAAGTTCGAGTATGTTTCGAACTTAGAATAGAATAAACCCTTAAATGTTTTATCAAATAATGGATAATTTTTGAACTTGCAGTAAGATACCCTTTAAGGTTTTATGGCAGATCCTTGAGCTAAGTTCAAGTCAACTTTATTTGAACTTGGAATAGTGGAACCCTTAGGTCCAAGTTGAGTGAGAACAGAGTCTCGAACTCTAAATGTATTGGCCCTTAGGCTCTTTTAGGTTGGGCCCATATGGCCTCTAAAAGACGGCTATTATTTCCCCCTTTCGGCTTAAAAGACAAAGTCCGATGTCGGTTGAAACCATTTTGCCTTTTGTGCCTTAGCACATTTGTGTTAAAGATAATTTGATACCTCTTAAGGTTTTTTGAGGACTGATTTTATCGAAGCCCTTTTGATTGTTTGTCGAGGTAGCCTTTTTAAACCGGTTTTTCAGAGAATTTGAAGGCCTATCATTATTGCGGAATTCGGATGTCTCCGAGCTGCGTTATTTAGGTCGTAGCCTTTAGTTTGGCCGTAGCCTTTAGTTTGGCTGTAGCCTTCGGATATGCCTCTTGCTCTTATTTCCCAATAACATTTCGAACTTGTTTGAAATGTCAGTCCCTGAGAATGGTATCCTTGGCCTATAGATCGAGGGGTGCCTCTTTGAGGTCTTATGAATTTGTGAATATACACTCGAATACGCCTATTATCGATGGTAGTCTCCGAGTGTATACTTGCATTTTGGCTCTTGAGCCATTTCTCGCAATATCATAAGCATGAGGTTTGTAAAGTTGATAATTTTCTTCGAGACACAAAATATTTAAATAAAGAGAGAATGTTTCTTTGAATAGTTTATACATGTGTACATGTTTTACCATCGGGGCTCGACTAATTTATATGGACACGGTTCACTTGACCGTTTGGTCCATTACAAATCTTCCCTATCGAGGCCCTTTGACATGAAGTACTGTTCTCGAGAATACATCATCCGAGGGTGATGCCCTCCAGTATTCGAGGTTGATTGCAAAGAAGCCTTGGATACTATTGAATTGTCCTCAGGTAGCACATAATTATTGCCTCGTTAAAAACCTCGCCGAAAAAACCCAGTTGGGATAAAAACCGATCTAAGGAAAAAAGAGTGCAACGCGTACTTTAAAACCTAAGGTCTCGATGTCTTTGGTCGAACTCATGCAATGAGTTAGCGTTGAATATATATAGACAAAAGAAGGGAGAAAATCATACCTTAACAATAATATCTTTTGAGAAGTGATATGTTCCAGTTGTTTGGTAATAGTTCACCGTCCATCGTTCCGAGTTTATAAGACCCTTTTCCAACTATATCAAGGACTTGATAGGGTCCTTTCCAATTCGGGCCGAGCTTCCCTTCATTAGGATCTTGAGTGTTGATGGTGACCTTCCTTAGGACTAAGTTCCTGACCTTGAAGTGGCGAAGGTTGGTTCTTCTATTGTAGTACCTTTCGATTCGTTGCTTTTGTGCAGCCATTCGAACAAGTGCCGCTTCTCGTTTTTCATCTAATAATTCAAGGTTAGTATTCATAGCCTCGTGGTTTGATTCCTCCGATGCATGTTGAAACCTTACGCTGGGTTCTCCGACTGAAATTAAGGCTTCAGAGCCATATACTAAGAAAAACGGAGTTGCCCCTGTACTGGACTTCGATGTTGTTCGATACACCCAAACGACTTCGGGCAGAATTTCTCTCCATTTCCCTTTAACTTCGTTCAACCTTTTCTTCAAGTTTTGGACGATAGTCTTGTTCGTCGATTTGGCATGTTTGTTCCCACTAGGGTGATACGGTGTTGACAATATCCTTTTTATTTTATGGTGTTCGAGAAATTTCGTCACTTTAATGCCGATAAATTTCTTACCATTGTCGCATACTATTTCTACGGGTATCCCAAATCGACACACGATGTGATCCCAGATGAAGTCTATAACCTCTTTTTCTCTCACTTTCTCGAATGCTGGTACTTCAACCCATTTAGAGAAATAGTCAGTCATAAATAAAATGAACTTAGCTTTACCTGGGGCCGATGGAAGGGGGGCGGCAATATCCATCCCCCATTTCATGAATGGCCATGAGGATAGTACTGAATGAAGTTGTTCTCCGGGCTGATGGACCATCGGTGCAAACCTTTGACATTTATCACATTTTCGAACAAACTCCTTAGTATATTTTTCCATGCTATCCCAGTAGTATCCTGCTCTAATGATTTTGTGAATGAGTGATTCGACGCTAGAGTGGTTCCCACAAGTGCTTTCATGGACCTCTCGTAAAACATAATTGGTGCCTCCTGGTCCTAAGCACACTACCAATGGTCCATCGAATGTTCTTCTGTATAATGTTCCATTTTCAGCCAATGTGAATCGAGCAGCTTTGGTTCGTAAGGTCCTCGACTCTTTAGGGTCCGATGAGAGCTTTCCATTCTTCAAGTATTCAATATATTTATTCATCCAATCCCAGGTTAAGCTTGTAGAGTTTACCTCGACATAACCTTCCTCGATCACGGATCTCGAGAGTTGAACTACAGTCCCCGAGCTGATCTCATCTTCCTCGACCGACGACCCCAAGTTTGCAAGTGCATCAGCCTCACTGTTTTGTTCTCGAGGTACATGCTGTAAAGTCCATTCCTTGAAACGATGCACAATTACCTGCAGCTTGTCCAAATACCTTTGCATTCTATCCTCTTGAACTTCGAAGGTTTTGTTTACGTGACTTCAATGACTTCTGCCCCCATTGTTAGTCAACCTAGAAGTTTTGATAGATTGCCTAATAGTTCTACCCATGGGCGGCTTTAACACGATGCCTAGCCCGAACCCCTTCACATTTGAAGCACCGTCTGTGAAAAAGGGTCCATACCCCTAATGACGTACCTGATTTCAACAAGAGTTCCTTTTCAACTTCGGGTACGAGGGTTAGCGTGAAACCGACCATGAAGTCCGCTAAAATTTGAGACTTGATGTCTGTCCGGGGTTGATATTCGATGTCGTACCCACTAAGTTCGATGACCCATTTGGCCAATCGGCCCGACAGTTCGGGTTTGTGTAAAATATTACGAAGTGGATGGTTAATACGCATACGGGGTGACATTGAAAATATGGTCTTAACTTTCTAGAGGCGCTTATCAGTGCAAGTGCCAATTTTTCTAAGTGTGGATATCTAGTTTTTACTTCTCCTAAGGTCCGACTTACATAATAAACGGGAAATTGCGTACCTTGCTCTTCCCGAAATAGGACACCACTTACTGCGATTTCTGATACTGCCAAGTACAAGTAAAGTTTCTCATCTGCCTTTGGAGTGTGAAGTAATGGTGGGCTCGATAGGTATCACTTCAACTCTTCCAATGCATGTTGGCATTCCGGGGTCCAGGCAAAATCTCTCTTCTTTTTGAGTAAAGAGAAAAATCTGTGGCTTCGATCCGATGACCTCGAAATGAATCGGCCTAAGGCAGCTATCCGTCCAGTTAGCCTATATACGAATTTTACACTATCCACGATGGCGATGTCTTCGATGGCCTTGATTTTATCGGGGTTGATCTCGATCCCCCGATTTTATACCATGAAGCCGAGGAACTTGTCCGAACCAACCCTGAAAGCATATTTCTCGGGGTTGAGCTTCATGTTGTATTTCCTTAAAATCTCGAACGTTTCCTGCAAATGAGCCAAATGGTCCTCTGTGCGCAGAGACTTAACTAGAATGTCATCAATATAAACCTCCATTGATTCACCTATTTGTTCTTCGAACATTTTATTCACTAGGCGTTGGTAAGTAGCTTCTACAATTTTTAGTGCGAAGGGAATTACATTATAACAATATGTTCCATACTTGGTTATAAATGAAGTTTTTTCTTGGTCTTCCAGGTTTATTTGGATTTGATTGTACCCGGAATAGGCATCGAGAAAAGTAAGGATCGCGTGGCCGGCCGTGGTATCGATCATGCGATCGATGTTAGGTAGTGGAAAAGAATCTTTGGGGCATGTCTTGTTTAAATCCTTATAATCTACACACATTCTAAGTTTCCCCCCTCTTTAGGGACTACAACTACATTGGCTAACCATTCAGGATATTTCACCTCCCGAATGGATCCTATTTTGAGAAGTTTAGTTACCTCGTCCTTTATGAATGCGTACTTTACTTCGAGCTGGGGTCTTCTCTTTTGCTTCACCGGTTTGAATCTAGGGTCCAGGCTTAGCCGATGTGTCGTTACCTCCGATGGAATCCCTATCATGTCTAAATGGGACCAAGCAAAACAATCCATGTTATCAACAAGAAATTGAATAAGTGTTTTCCTGAGTTCGGGGGTTAATCCCGTTCTCAGGTATATATTTCGCTCGGGCAGGTACTCGATCAATATAACCTGTTCCAGCTCTTCGACCATTGACTTAATGGCGTCAGTATCTTTGGGAACAACAAAAGTTTGAGGGGTCAGAAAATCCTCCTCTTCTTCTTCTATCTCCCGCTTCCCTAATTCGGTCGAGGCTAGTAGTCGTGATTGCTATTTGACTTCCTGTTTATCTTTGATGGTCGACCTTTTCGAGGTTGATAGTGTCGATATCGGGGTCACCTCATCGATCGCAAACATTTCCTTTGCAATATGCTGCTCCCCGTATACTGTTTTTACATCGTCCGACGTCGGGAATTTCATCATTTGGTGGAGAGTCGGAGGGACTGCCCTCATATTGTGGATCCAAGGCCTTCCAAGCAGGGCATTGTACCTCATGTCGCCCTCGATTACGTGAAACTTGGTATCTTGAATGGTTCCAGCCATGTTCACTAGTAGAATAATCTCCCCTTTAGTTGTTTCACTGGCCATATTGAAGCCGTTTAAGACTCGAGCTGCGGGTACGATTTGACTTTGTAGGCCGAGCTGCTCCACAATCCTCGATCGGATGATATTTGCCGAGCTACCTGGATCCACTAAAACACGTTTCACTTAAACTTTATTTAATAAGATAGAAATTACCAGAGCATCGTTGTGGGGCTGAGAAATGCCTTTTGTTTCTTCGTTGTTGAATGATAAAGTGCCTTCGGGCACATAATCTCGGGTTCATTTTTCCCTAATGATTGATAACTTAGTGCGTTTGAATATGGGTCCCCGTGGGATGTCGACCCCGCTGACGATCATATGAATGACATGTTGGGGTTCCTCCTGTTCATTTTTCCTGTTGGCGTCCCTTTCTCTGAAATGATTTTTGGCTCGATCGCTGAGGAACTCTCAAAGGTGGCCCTCATTGAATAGACGGGCTACCTCCTCCCTTAATTACCTGCAATCCTCGGTCTTGTGACCATGCGTGCCATGATACTTGCACATCAAATTTGAGTTTCTTTGGGAAGGATCTGTTTGTATGGGTTTGGGCCACCTAGTATCTCTGATCCTTCCGATTACCGAAATAATTCCCGATGCATAGATGCTAAAGTTATATTACGATAACTGAGGTGCCTTTGTGGGATTGGCATACTTGTCGAAACCACTTTTGCTCATAAGTCCCCGAGAATTCTGTCCTCGATCACTTCTTCGATCGTTCCGGGCGGAATTGCATCCTGAACCATTATTCCTTCGATCTGCGGTATATGGTTGATATCGGTCCATGTTCGACCTTGGCTCCCTGTTGACATCCTCTGGTTTTTAACTGTCGACCTGTTTAGATATATTGAACCGGAAGGGGCTCCTAGTTGGTCATCCTTGACCCCGATCTTCGACTGATATCGATTATGTACATCTGCCCAAGTTATTGCGGGATACTCGATCAAATTTTATTTCATTTGCCGTGATGCTATCGAACTCCGTTCGTTCAACCCTTAGATAAATGCTTGAACAGACCAATCATCTGTGACCGGTGGCAAATCCATGCATTCCATTTGAAATCGGGACACGAACTCCCTTAGCATATCATTATCCCTTTGTCTTGCCTTGAAAAGGTCCAATTTCCTCGTTGCGACCTTTATGGCCCCGGCATGTGCCTTTACGAAAGAATCTTCTAACATGGCAAAGAATTGATGGAATTTGTTGGTAGATTGTGATACCAAATCACTGCTCCCTTCGAAAGGGTCTCTCCAAATTCTTTCAATAGCACGGATTTGATTTCATCATCCTCTAAATCGTTACCCTTGATGGAGCATGTATATGAAGTAGCATGCTCGTTGGGATCGGTAGTCCCACTGTATTTGGGTATGTCTGGCATACGAAACTTCTTTGGAATAGTCTTCGGAGCCGCACTTGGAGGAAACGGCTTTTGTACAAACTTCTTCGAATCCATCCCTCTCAAGATTGGCGGTGCCCCTGGTATCTGATCAACTCGAGAGTTGTATGTCTCAATTTTTTTATCTGGCCTATGTTCCTTGGCCACTAGATCAGCCTTCTCTACGTACACTTATATCGAGATCTGCGCCTAGGTCCGCGTTTAGAGCAACGTGCGAACTTGTAACACCCTAGAAAATTTCGAAGTACTTAAGTGTAAAACCTCGTAAAATTTTGCAAATGAATTTGTAAGGCCCCGTTAAAATTTCCTAATGATTTAACATTTTAAAGTGCGACAACGGTATTTGGGAATAACGTATTCTAGTATTAAAGGAGACCCATGAGATTTATGATCAAGTTTGAGTTTTCTTTTGTATTCGACCTCGAATTGGAGTTTTGATAATTTTATTAGGTCCGGATGGTGATTTTGGACTCGGGCGAATGCACGTAATTTAATTTGGATATTTTTAGGATGTTTCGACGTCGCTTCTTCGAGTATATGTGGTATCACAATAATCAAATGAGCTCCAAATTCAGTTTTTATTAAAACATTAGATCCGTATTGCAATTACGGAGGCATAGCAAAAAGAATCGTTGAATTCGGACATCGTATGAGAGAGTTATGCCCATTCCCGTGTCAGGAAAAACCATTTCCCGTCGCTAGCGCCCAGGGCAGTGCGAGGCGCTATCCCTGGTGTTAGGATCTTTCAGCTACTGGAACCAGTGCCACAGGCAGCGCCCCACACCATCTGTGGCCCCCGAAACGCTATATACTCATTTCGGGGTTCATTTTACCCCATTTCTCTTGGCCGAACTTTGGGATTTTCCTCCATTCTCTCAAGATCTCCAACTCCCTCCATCTTCAAGGTGAGTAATCCCTACTAAATTTATGTTTCATTCCATCAATTCCACCCTAAAACTAACTCAAAATTTATGTTTCATTCCATCAATTCCACCCTAAAACTAACTCAATCCTCCATAAAATACATAGATCTTCAAGAAAGTTCTTCAAGAACTCAAGGGAGGGTTTTGCAAGATTTCTTCCAAAAGGTAATCTTACACTCTTAGACTTACATGTATGGATATATTATGGGAATATGAGTATGAGTTAAGTAATGGAACTTATGGTATGGTGATTGGAAGCCATAAGTTTCCAATTTAAATACATATCTATTTGTAGAGATTGAAAGGTAATTATTTGATGGAATTTTGTTGGTTGGGTGTATGGCTGTCCAACGGGACGGGACGAGACGACATTTAGCCGGGACGGTGGCGGGACAGGACAAATGGGATGAAACGGTAGGCCCATCCCGTCCCGCTAACAAACGGGATGGGACGGGGCGGGACGGGACGGGTTCGCGGGCCTTAAGTGCCATTTTAAAAAAAATTTATTTAAGCATTGAGTTTGGCAACGACTATTTTTTTGACAATGACTAAGTTTTTAAAGTTTGCAATATCTAATTTTTTGACTTATTTAATAAACTTAAAAATTAAACCGAAAATAGAAAACTAAGTAAAGAATTATAAAATATTAAAACAAAAGACTTGTAATGAAATATTCTAGTAATTATAAATTTATAATAGAGTTATAATTTATTTAATATAATGTCAAGCCGTTAAGTAACTAAGTAAGAGTGTAAGACAATTCATAAAAAGAATTCAACACTTAGAGCCTTTTATTTTATTAATAGAACTTTCAAATCTCACATACAAATATAATTCTTTTGAAGAGCACATAATCTACGCAGCCACCTTCTAGGAAGGGTTCTGTTTGAACTAGACCTCTTAGTAGCCAATTACAAATTATCATACTAATATTTGTAAGCTCCTATATAACTTCGTTGTAACTTATCTATAATTTCTCTCGGACATTGTTCTGGAATTGGCAATGCTGATTGATGTTCCATGAGTTCCATCCCGTCATCGCTCCCAGTGCTAAGTATCTCATTGTATTCTTCTTCTTCCCTAGTCGTTAATTTTTCAAAATCAAGATTATCTTTCTGAATTAATCCAATCTCTGAATAATATGGAAATCTCTAGACTGTCCTCCGCTAATGAATATCTATGATCTCCGATTTAAAATCTTGCCGCACTAAAAGCACTCTCCGATGCTACTGATGATGCTTGAATAGCAAGGATATCTCGGGCCATTATTGAAAGTGTTAGAAAAGCCTTGTCACGCTCCCTCCACCATGCCAAAAGTTGTTCGTTGCCTTCTTTGTCTTTAATACTTTCCAATCCTTGATTAAGATAAGAATCAAGTTCATCATCAATAGAGGAATCAAAACCTGTTATATCATCCATATCTTCCCATAGAACTTCTACTCTAGACTTAGAAGTAGAAGGAGCAGTTTCACCACCTGTTATTTCTATAGATTTATATTTATCAAACATTGATCTAACATAAGAATATATGTTAGCTTGGCAGTCTTCGAGAGATGGTTGTTCATTTTTTTGAATTGCTAAATTCTCATAAATTTTACGAACAAGTTCCTTTGTACCTCTCAATTTTAAAAATGTGTTAAGTATAGTAGAAATTAAATAAACTTGGGGAATAAGAAAAAAATACTTTTATAATTTTGCAATCATTTTATTAATGACCGGTGCATAAGTTGGATTAGTTTTATACTTACCAAATACAACAGAAATTCCACAAAGTATAATTTAATAAACTTAGGGATTATATTAAAAGTTTGGGGGGGGTAGGGGTGGAGGTAGGGGCCAAATATGGCCATTCTTGCCCGTTGGGAACATCTATTTTTGCAATTATAGTCGTTGCCCAACGACTATAATTCAAAAAAAAAAAAGGGACGCGGGACGGGACAGGCGGGCCGGGCCGGGCCGAAACGCGCCGAAATGGCCATCCTGTCCCATCCCGTGTCCCGTTTAACATTGGCCCATCCCATTTAGAATTAAGTGGGACGGGACTGGGACGGGATGGGATGGCCCGTCCCGTTGGACAGCCTTAGTTGGGTGTGGATGGATGGTCATGTATGTGATGTTGGAAGTTATGAATTGTTTAAGAATGATGATGGGTTAAATTGTTGGTAAATGGTA
The DNA here is from genome assembly GCF_000390325.3 of Nicotiana tomentosiformis. Taxonomy (NCBI): domain Eukaryota; kingdom Viridiplantae; phylum Streptophyta; class Magnoliopsida; order Solanales; family Solanaceae; genus Nicotiana; species Nicotiana tomentosiformis. The sequence continues at coordinate 143,558,558 of NC_090812.1, read as the reverse complement.
GTAGTTGGATGAATTAATTCTATGGGTAAGAGATATAAAGATTCATGCCTACTAGGTGTTTGATAAAATGCCTAAATGGCCTAAATTATGGAATTTGTTATTAATATTGGTCCAATTGAATTATATTGATGTTGATTGAAGTTGTAAGAGTAGTAGGTGGTTTTAGTAGCACTAAAGAGCTCCATCAAGGTATGTTGGCTAAACTTTCTCTCTTGGAATTGAATTTCATAATGTTCCCGTAACTCCGTAAGTTTCAAAGTATGGGTTGCGTATTAAATTGTTGTGGCTTTGAATCGTATTTCAAATGAAAGTTAGTATGTCAAATTGTGTGAGAAAATCTCAATATTCTTAAGACTCTAAATTGTTCATATATGTACCTAAAGTCTTGATTCGGAAATGTCTTATTGTTGATAATCTATAAAGATGGTTGGAAGAGAAATAAGTCAATTGGGGATATAGAGTGTGGCCAACGTGCCAAGAATTTAAGTTATGATTGTGGCTAGTAGTGCAAATGATTTGAGAGAATGCGATAAAGAATATGAAATGAGCCTCGACTTAACCGTGTTAAATGTGATTTGGAAAATAGAATTTGCCTAAGAGCTTTTGTACTCGTTCATGCCCATTAATGGCTGCTTTAACTAATGCTTTGCTTTATAAATATATCCAGGGTGATTCGAGTTCTATATACTCATGTGTTAAAATTGTACATTGTCATTTCTGGGGAAGAGTATTGCAAGAGTAAATGGTGTATTGATTGTTTATGATTCTTCATGTGCGTTTCTATTGTTGGTTGGCATGTCTCATTCTTTGGGAAGAAACCATTTGTGTTTGAAGTTCCAATTTCAAATGGATTTGAAGTATATGATTTATAAAATATTTTATATGTTGATATTTGATGGTGATCTTTGAAATTAAAAGAGGTAAAAGTGGGAAATATGAAATACGGCTATTGTTCCAAGAATAAAGAATCTTGTGAATGGCCAAATGAGATGAAAAACTATGGACGGTCTATGAAACGGATAGAAATATTATGTTATGAAAACCTATGGACGGTCTATGAAACGCATAGGAATATTGTGTTATGAAACCCTATGGACGGTCTATGAAACGCATAGGAATATTGTGTTATGAAAACCTATGGACGGTCTATGAAACGCATAGAAATATTGTGTTATGAAACCCTAAGGACGGTCTATGTAACGCATAGGAATATTGTGTTATGAAAACCTATGGACGGTCTATGAAATACATAGGAATATTGTGTTATGAAACCCTATGGACGGTCTATGAAATGCATAGGAATATTGTTTTATGAAACCCTGTGGATGGTCTATGAAACGCATAGGTATATTGTGTTATGAAATCCTGTGGACGGTCTATGAAACGCATAGGTATATTGTGTTATGAAATCTTATGGACGGTCTATGAAACGGATATGTGCATTGTGTATGAGAAGTATAGGTGTACGGTATGAATAAACACTATGGACGGTCTATGAAACGCATAAGTGTATAATATGATATGTGAAAATTAAGGACGGTATAATGAAACACATTATTAATGCAGACAATAGGTGCCACTTTCGTTGTCCTTGTTTGTACATGTTATTTCCATTACATTATATTATGTGTTCCACGTATAGATCATATGGGCATTCTATTTTGAAAGAAGACTTTTAGCTATACATACTAGTGCTATTCGACAGTACTAACGTCCCTTTTGCCGGGGGCGCTGCATCTTTAATGGATGCAGGTGGTTCTACAGCAGGCGGTATTGATCAGTGATAACAATACACTCTTTTCAGCTGATTTGGTGAGCCCCACTTTATTTCGGGGTCATGTATCTTTCGTTTCTCATGTATTGTGTTTTGAGGTATAGCCGGGGCCTTATTGCCGACATTTCCATATTACTCTTCTATTGTACTTAGAGGCTCCGTAGACAAGTTGTGGGTTGTGGTTGATATTGGGAATTGAACTAGACACGTTGGTATTTGGAAATCATATTTTTCAGTAATTCTATAAACTCGTAATATTTTGAAAATTATGAATGAAGCTGCTAACGAGAATGAAAAGGAAGTTGTTAATATAACCTTTTGAGTATTTGATTAATGGAGTACATCTCCTCTTTATTCATGGATGAGTTCGGGAAATCTAACAGGCTTGTTCTGCCGGGTTCTCTCGGTTGAGCGCCGGTTGTGCTCCTCGGTTTTGGGGCGTGACAGAACTGACATCGACTAGGTTGGCAACCGGTGTTGCCCCGAGATTAGCCTGTGGCACCTCGATTCCTGAAGCAATCACATTTTCGTTTTCATCATGGAATCCGAGGCTATTGTTACCATGTGTGGATGCGTTTTGTGAGTTTGATATGTTTTAACCTGAAAGCAAAGGCACTCAACAAGAACAAGCATAAAATAATGTGTTTTACCAAAATTAGTACTGAACAATCACTAATATCCTTAGCCCCACGGTGGGCGCCAAACTATTTACCCTAAAATTCGAGTAACAATTAAACTTATTTGGTGGTTTTAAGGATACGCGATTTAATCCAATACCAATTGACAAACAAGGAATTGAATAGGTAATCTGAATAGTAAAATAAATCAAACTAGTATTCTAGCAGCGCTTTCGACCTCGATTCGAGATGGTCTTGAGGTTGAGTAAGAAGAACAGTAAAGAACAGAGGATAAACAATGATGAACAGTAATGGATAGTAAGTAAAATAGAGAACAACATTTTTGTATATCTTTATTAGTGAATCCAATGCCCCTTACAAATGAATGGAGTCCCTCTTTATATAGTAGATGAATCCTAAATAAGGTACAATTCTAATAACGGAAACAAATCCCATGACTGGCGTCAATAACCGCTTGATTTGATCTGTTCCGGAATTTTCGCCGAGATCTTTGGTCAGTTGCTAATATCTCGCCATTCCTTTATTATGCCCTGCTCGAAGTCGGTCATACTTGGTCTCTATCTTCAGCGAGCACTTCGATCTTCATGCTTCATACTCAGCCATTGAGCCCGAGCCTGGTCTATTACAAGCTTTCTCTCGAGGCAGCTCCTCGTACCTACGAAATTTGACATGCCCGATTTCGAATGTATACACTTACATTTAAAACAAATACAAAATCTTGTGGGGAAGGATAACTCAAACTTATCAATAGGTTCAGGTGTTTATTTAATTTTTTAAAAATTAATATTGGTAAAATACGGTCATACCACGTGGCAAGCACAATATTAGTTACATGGCGAGTATTTTCTAGTAAGCATCGAGCTAGATAGATCATCTTTGATCAAAGGACAGGAAGGTCGATCAAGAAGCATCTCTCGAAATTGTTCGAATGGGACCGAACATCGTCATTTCAGAGAAAATCATCCGGAGAATCTGATCCTCAATTCAACATATTTTAAAATATTTGAGATTTGACATTATCTCCTATGCGATTATAAATCCACCAACATAACGCACAGAACGAGTTGATAATGCTCGTAATAGACAGACATGATTTTAGGGGACAATTACACTATATTAACATTACAAATACTCCAATTCCCCACAATTGTAGCCTATCCGAAAATATATAGTCTTCTTGTTATTATACTGAATTGACTACTGATCTTGCTCTTAGCGCTTCAATTGATTGCTTGCATTCTTAATAGGATTATTATCTAAGAATTTCCTTACTTCTTCTTTATCGCTATCGCATTGTTTATATTTACGGTTATTTGATTTGCTCATTCATTTTTCACTAGATAGGATCGACTCAATCGAAGTGAAAAGATTGCTTGTGGCCTAATTCTATAAGTTTAATTGAAGTAACTTATTATTTAAATTTTAGGTTAAATAGTTTGGCACCCGCATGGACCTAAGCAATTTGTGTTTATTCAAAATGTAGTTGATCATCTTACAACTCCTTTGATTATCTTTAAATTCTCATTTGTCAACTATTATTTAAATACAATGTATGAAATTAACAACTAACCAACTGATCCTTTTCAGCAAGTTACCGACGGGAAGTACTCCGGATGATTAAAAACCCGAAAATTCACGCGTTCATTTAGGAAGAATTCCATTGAGATATCTTCTAGCAGAGGCATAGAGCAACTTGGATTAGAAGAAACAATGAGAAGTTTCATAACTAAGCAACATGCATGGAACAATCAGATCAGAAAAGTGTTGGTGACCTTAACTATCAATACTAACGTCAGAGCACCAACAGTTCCTCTACCAAGATTAGAACTAGTCCCTGAAACTTCGAATTCCGTCCCTAGAAACTTTGGTACTGGAGGACTGCCCGGAGACTCGTGAGCTGGAGGTTCATGCACAACCTGTACGTTTGAATTACAAAGTTATAAATTAACCTTGTAAGAAACTTTGTTGAAACAGATTAAAGAATTGAATGAACAAACCGACCAAATTTCGGAGTTCCACCCATTATCAAAGAAATTGGCATGGACAAATACTCTCAACAATTGTGGAAGCCAAGTGATGCGCCATTACTGATAATTAAGCAGTTTAAGATGATGGATATTCCCCAGACCCCACTAGTGGGATTATACTGAGTTGTTGTTGTTGTTGTTGTTGTTGTTGTTGTTGTTGTTGTTGTTGTTGTAAGATGATGGATATTCCAAAATATGACGGAAACTCTGATCCTCGAGATCACGTCATAGCCTACACGACTGGAGTTAAGGGAAGGGACTTGACAAAATCGGAGAATGAGTCAGTACTCGTGACGAAATTCGAAGAAACGCTCACAAAAAAGAGCACTAAACTGGTATTCTATCTTACCTATTCATTTGCTAAACTTGCAGATGTCTTCTTTAGGGCACATACCAGAGCTCAAAAAGTGGAAAAAAGAGTGAAAGGCATATTCAAAATCCATTAGGGGCGCACAAAGTTACTTAGGGAGTTCGTAGATCGATTACAAAGGGAAAGAATGTTATTGCCCCCAGTCCCGAACAATTGGATCGCAATATCTTTTGCAGATAATCTTAATGAAAGAAGTTCAAAAGCTACGCGGAGATTGAAAGAGAGTCTCCGGGATTTTTCCCCTACAACTTGAAATGATATGTATAACTGTTACAACACCAAACTCAAGATAACGGAAGATACAATAGCTCGAACTGGTGCCGACAACAAGTCTAGAAGCAGATACGAGGGTCATCCAAATAGTACATCAAGACGAGCGGAGCCCGATCACAGGAACTCAAGGAATCGTTATAAAACTTACTCTACACCTTCACGATGGGATGCCAACAGAAGACATGAATAAGTCGAGACAACATAGGTAGCAACTAAAGGAACAATACTAGACTATCCCGGCTAGGCACATATTTAGAGATGTCAAAGTTGGAAGGTCACAACTTCAGTGTTAGTATCTCTGAATTAGTGTCCATGCTAAAATACATGGAAAAAAGGTAAGATGGCCTAAAGAGATAAGAAGAGATCCCAACAAGAGAAGTCAAGAGTTCGGGTGTGAATTCTATAACAATCACAGGCACAAGACCATAAATTGAAAAGTTCTACAAGGTGAGGTGGCTTACCTCCTAAAAATGGAATACCTTAAGGAATTACTTAGCGAAAGAAGGAAGCAATATTATATGAAAAATCAAAAAGAAAATGAAGAACCTCTCGTGCTTTGTCGCCCAAGCATTCAGTGAATGTTATCTTCGGAGGGGAAGAGGTAAGTGGTGTCAGGTAAATGACTACAAAAAATATGCCAAGGACTTAGTCACAGACGAAAAAATACGCAGGGAGAAGTTGGCCGAAGACAACATAACTTTCGACGATGAAGAAGTCGATGGATTGATGTTCCCACATCATGACCCATTGGTAATTACTGTCTTAGATACTGATGTTAAAAGTATTTTAGTTGATCCTTATATCTCATCAAATATTATGCACCTGTTAGTCATAAAAGAAATATAGTTGACACACCGAAATATTTTGAAGGCACGAATATTGTCCGAGTTCAATAGTTCTAGTGAAACAACTTGTGTGAAAATTATTTTACCCACTTTTGCATGAGGTGTGATAAAAAAATACCTCGTTCCAAGTGGTAGATACAACCATGGCATACAACATCATCTTGGAAAGACCATGGATTCATGACATAGATGTTGTACCATCCACCCAACATCAGTTAATTAAATTCCCATCTAAATGAGAAATTTAGGCAAATCAAAAGAGATCAAAGAGCAGCCCGAAAAATCAACTCTGTGGTCTTAGAAAATAACCTGGATAGAGATGGAGTCAAAGAATAGCAATCAAAGCAATGAGGGTCATCAAGCAACTTAGATCCTTCAGCTGGTAAAAGATCGGATGATGCGGAACAAGAATAATCCGTAATCTCGAATACAATTAGCAACCTAGAAAAAAGGATGCAACTAATTCAACAACAAAAGAGTTGGAATCAATCATCCTTTTCGTTGACTTCTTGGAGAGAAAAGTCTATATCTGATCAGATCAGACTTGACCCCAAACTCAGAGGTAAGTTAATTGAATTTTTACGAGATAACACAGATTGCTTTAGTTGGTCCTATGCTAATATGACAGATATTCCTTTGAAAGTAATGACTCACAAACTCAACATAGACCCGCACTAGCCACCGATAAAATAAAAAGAGGAAAATTGGGTTCGTGCGGAATTAGCCAATCGAAGAAGAGGTATCCAAGCTATCAAAGATTAGATCAATCCAATAGATCAAGAACTCGGATTGGTTAGCAAATGTGTTTGTGTTTCCAAAAAAGAATTGAAAGTTGAGAATGTATGTTATTACACATATTTGACCAAGGCATGTCCCAAAGACTCTTTCCCACTGCCACACATTGATCAACTTATAGATGCAACTGCCAACACGAACTATTAAGCTTCCTGGATGCATACTTCGGATACAAGCATATTAGGATGGATCTAGAGGACCAAGAAAAGACCCCCTTCATCACAAATCAAGAGAGTCATTCCTACAAAGTTATACCATTCAAGTTTAAGAATGTTGGAGCTACATATCAACATTTAGTAAATTGGATGTCTAGGGAACACATCAGGAACACTATGAAAGTGTATATCAATGGCATGTGGTAAATCCATCAGTGTATCATTTAAGTCACTTGAGGGAAACATTCTCGATCCTCTAAAAATACAACATGAAGCTAAACTCAGAGAAATATGCATTTGAAGTAGCTTTAGGTAAATTTGTGGGGTTTTTATTTTCTAGTAGAAGGATTAAAGTCAATTCCCATCAAATCAAAGCAATCAAGTGGATTCTGGATGTACTGACAAGCAAGAAGGAAGTGCAAAGGCTCATGAGACCTATATAATGAAGTTTGAGTCTCCTGTAACAATTATGTTCAGATAGCATGCGTATTATTGCGATCAGTGCATCAGATGCACTGAAGTCGCAAATATGACATTTTTATCGCGAATGCGGGTAACTTCTTCGCATTTGAGAAGCTGTCCTAAATGCCCGTAGTTGCAAATGCAACCAATTAGCTCGCAAATGCGATTGTCCCTCCTTTGAAAAGGTGAACATTACCTTGTAAATGTGAAGTCTCCCAGCCCAAGCCCATGCTCACAAATGCGATATCTTGGCCGCAAAAGCGAGGCTCGCAAATGTGAAATCTGTAACTTAACACCACACCTGGAATGCACCAGCAATTCAAAAATCAAGCAAACTCTTCCGTAACATATCTAAAACTCACTCGATCCCCTCGGGCTCCAAACCGAATATGCACACAAGTATAATAACATTATGTAAACTTTCTCTCTACCTCAAATTATCAAAATATCAAATAACAAGAATCGATCATCAAAACCAAAGAATTTTCAACTTAAACTCAAATTTCACAATTAAAGACATAATGCGCCGAAACGCGTTCGAGTCATCCCATACCCCAACGAAATGTACGTACAAGTCAAAAACATCATACGAATCTACTGGAATCATTAAAACACCAATTCGAGACCGTTTACCCAAAATATTGAATGTGGTCAACTCTAGCCTCATTTTTAGTCAAAATTTTTATTTTTTTCAAAATTTGACATAAAAACTTTTCGAAAATCGACACGGACCATGCACATAAATTAAGAAATATCAAATGAAGCTATGGGAGGACTTGAAACATAAAATTTAAGGCTAGTACTCAAAATGACCTATTTGGTCGTCACACTTCATTATCTGAGAGTGTGGACAAATCCACCATATATATATTGTTCACTCTTTTTCCCTATAAAACTATCTTTTCAGTGGTAATATTAATCACAAAATATTTTGTAGAGGTGAAAGTTGACATGTTTTCTCTATCACATAGTTGTGATATACTTATCAAGTGGTATTTCAGTCCATGTATCAGGTAGACATTCTCAATTAAGTGATAATCAGATTTGCCTACCTTTCCAACTCCAGTGACCTTACCTTATTTCCATCTCCAAAGGAAACATTACCTCCTTTAAAGGCCGCAAGTGAAAGGAACTGGTTCTTGTTTCCTATAATGTGATTTGAGCAACCACTATCCATGTATCATATTTGGCTCTTCTCCTTCATTGGACCTGTAAAAGAAAATCATGGGTTAGTCTTAGGAACCCAAACTAGTTTGGGTCCCTTTCTATAGGCAAATGGATAAATCATATTCTTCTTTGCCCAACTTGACAACCTGTTTTTTTCCTAGAATAATTTTTTGTTCCTTAGACTTGCTTTTTCTTTTGCAGCACATTCACTTTTATAGTGTCTAGTGTTACCACAATGAATGCAAATTTTATTCTCAGGAAGTGTGAGGTACTTGCTTTTTGGGATCCCATTTAGGTGTAGAGTTTCTAAAGCCAAGTCCCCTTTTGTTGATACTATGGTGTTCTTGTACCCATGAAAGTGCATTAGAGGACGTGTTCCATTTACATGTTCTATCTAGCTTATGCTTAATCTTAGTCAATTCCTCTTTCAAAGATCTTACATGTTCATCCCTTTTATATAGCTTATCTTTGACCTTGCCTAAATCTTCTTCTAGTGAGAGTTGTGTATCACTAACTATTTCATTACCTGTTCTTAACTTCAATTTCAGATTTTTATATCTAAGTTCTAAAATAGTTGTATCAAGTGCATGAACCTGATTCTTTAAAATAGCATTTTCATTTTCATTTTCACAAGCCCTAAGTTTAAGGTTTTTGAACTTTTCTTTCAAAATGAAACACTCCTTTGATAGTTGTTCCTTTTTAGTATTTACATATTCAGACTCATTAATTAACTCCAACAGTAATTCAGACGATCTTTCTTTAGAAAGAAATTTGATCTTATCTTTTAATTGAGGGACATTTACCTCAGGTTCTTCATCATATTCTCCAATAGCCATTAGAGCTCATTCATCATCATCATCAGAGCCCTCATCTGAGCTATCTTCCCAAGCAGCAACCATTGCTTTGGTCGATCCCCTATTGTTGTTTTTCTTGGGATGAACCTGTTTCTTCTTCATTTTCCTTCGTTAATCTCTTTCCTTTTTCTATTCAATCTCCCACAAAGGAAAATTCTTGATCATGTGGTTAGGCTTTCCACATTTATAGCACCCATCATTTACCTGCTTCTCTGGAGCTTTAGCCTTGCTATAGCTTCCACTTCTTGAAGAAGTCTCCTTAGGTACATCTTGAAGTCTTTGGTGATCATTGACATTTCATCATATTCTAAATCAGAACCCTCAATGATTCTGAGTGCCAATCTCCTTTCCTTCTTAGGTATATCCATCTTTGTAGGTTGCCTCCTAAGTTCATAATCTTTGAGATTTCCAATCAACTCAGCCAAATGAAGTGTAGCAATGTACTTTGACTTCTAAATGGCAGTGATCTTGCTTTTCCATGTGATAGGTAAAATCCTAGTTAGTATCTTCTCAACCCTTTCTTCTTTAGAGATAGTCTGTAATGATCCGACCAGTTATTTTGAGTATTATAGCCCCGTTCTCCCATTTATTGCTTATACTGTGCTCATTGTTTGTTATGTGACTCGCCGGGTTGGTTGGTTTGGTTCCGATGATATTTTAGAATGAGTTGGAATACTTAGTCCTAGGATTTGGAAGACTAAGTTGAAAGAATTTACCGGATGTTGACTTATGTGTAAATGACTCTGGAATGAAATTTTGATGGTTCTGATAGCTCCGTAGGGTAATTTTGGACTTAGCAGTGTGTCCGGTTAGTGATTTGGAGGTTCGCAGGTGATTTTGGCTTGAACTGGCAAAAATTGAAAAAATAGAAGTTTGGAGAGTTGGGAAGTTTGACCGAGAGTTAACTTTGGGGTTACCACGATCGGATTTTGGTTTTGGAAGTTGGAATAGGTCTGTTGTATCATTTATGATTTGTGTGCAAAATTTAAGGTCAATCAGAGTTGATTTGATAGATTTTGGCATCGATTATAGAAGTTGGAATTCATTAGTTTCAATAGGCTTGAATTGGGGTGCGATTCGCATTTTTGATGTGATTTGAGGTTTCAAGCGAATTCGTATCATGCTTTAGGAGGTGTTGGTATGTTTGGATGGGGTCCCGGGGGCCTCGGGTGTAATTCAGATTGAATTCGAGTTGAGAATTGGACTTAGGAAAAATGTTGGAGCTTCAGTTCTGGTGCAATCGCACATGCGAGGGAGTTTTCGCAGGTGCGACACCACAGAATCGATTCAGGGATCGTATATGCGTGTTTGGCTAGGCTGCTGGTGGGTCATAGGTGCGAGGGTTATGCCGCATCTGCGAGCCCACATATGCGTGTTGTGTTTCGCATAAGCAGAGATGGGTAGTGCGGCTGGGATGGCAGAAGCGATGGGTTGTCCGCAGATGCGGCCCCGCAGGTGCGAAGAGTGGACCACAGGAGCGCATGGTGGGGGTCTAGTGTTCTCCTCATTTGGTCTATTGTTGCATATGCTTGCGCTCTATTTCTCTTCTCTAGGAGCTTTTGTCTTTAAAACGTTTCAAATCATACTAATCTAACTCAGGGTCATATGAATTACAACTTCTCAACCTACACATGTCAAGAAATAAAACGATGTCTGGACATTTAAAGATTTATAGAACTACTAGTAAAACATCATACACATTGGTCATTATTATCCAAGTAAACATATCTCTTTGTGACATTTCATCAAACACTGAATAGGTTTCTTAATTTTGTCCTCTAGAAGCAACTCCTAAAATAATATAGAATACTCAAATGATTCATAATCAAATCCCTTCACAAGCAATATAGTAAAAGGCAAATGATGGAATTAAACCCAATACCTATTATTACAAAATGAATATCGAACAAACGCAAAGCTAAAAACAAAAACCAAATTTGAGAATAGTTAATTTCTACCAAAATGGAATACATAAAATATTCTATCTATATAAGGATGTGGATAGAAAATGACAAATATAAGTAGAAAAATTTGCGAAAGTATCGGAGAGGTAACTGACAGTGATAGAGATGCCGACGATAGTGGTAAGGCAGAGGGTTTTGATCTATAACTAGTTAATCGGGCTTTGTCAATGCTGTAATGTCAGTGTTCATCATTTTTCTTTCTTTTTGGTTGTTGCTATTATCTTTAATATTCATTGATTGTCCAAAGATCTAGAAATTCTGAGATGTTTGAAATGGGAAGATAGAAGAGAAACACTATAGAAAGAAAAAGGAAGAGGCGTGCAGAGTAAGTGAGAGGGAAATGAAAAACATAAAGTTTGCTTTTGGAGGCAAGATTTAAAAGTTATTTTACTGGCCATTTCTTTTAATGACCAGTAAAAATATAGCTTTTCCCGTCTAATTTACATTAGCCGCTAACAATTTGACATAAGGAACTAATTAATGGCAATTATCTTATTGCCACTAAATAATTGCCGCTAAAATACTTTTTGTTGTAGTGCATTTTTTCCGCAAAAGCGGAATCACAAGTGCAACCCCCGGCTTCACAGGTGCGAAATACCTGGGCAGAGTATATATTCGAAGGGTTCTCAGATTTTATTCATTTTTGGACTTTGGGAGCTCGGATTGAGGCAATTGTTGAAGGGGTTTACGCTAGATGTGGAGAGGTAAGCAACTTTTGGTTGTTTTTGTCTAATTATATTGATTACCCATTGAATTTTCCTCATAGATTGGGTGTTTTTGAGGTGAGAATTGGGGATTTGTCACCCATGTATTGGAGAGTAATAATTGGAGATTTGAGTGACGATTTGATGTTGGAATTTGGTAATTTTGGTATGGTTGGACTCATGGTTGAATGAGTTTCAGATTTTATTAATTTTATTGGATTTTGAGACGTGTGCCCAGGGTTGACTTTTTGACTTTTGTTAAAGAACTTAGCTTATACATATGGAATTGATTCCTATAACTCGTTTTAATTGTATTGAGTTGTTTGTGGCTAGGTTCGAGTCGTTCATAGGCTGATTCGCGAGGCAATGACTTGTTGGAGTAGAGATTTGCACTGTTTGAGGTAAGTAACACTTCTAAACTTGGTTCTGAGGGTATGAATCCCCGAAATACATGTTATAAGATTGGTGTTGAGGTGACGCACATGCTAGGTGACGGGCATGTGGGCGTAGTCATCAAACCTTGTTGCTATTCATGTGATCCCTATGTGGTAGAGTAATTGAGCTGCAATCCATGTTAGAAATCATGTTAGGCTATATGCTTATCCTGTTGAGACCCACTGGGGTCCTTTCTGTTTTTGAATTATTTTCTTAAATGGCAATTTCGTACTCAGTCACATCTATCATTTGCATAACGTATATCAGTCTCTGTTACTATTTATTGTTGTATCGTATATCATTGTTTGGGCTGATTGGCATGAGATTTGTGAGTCCGAGAGACTGGAGAGATTGATGAGTGAGTTGGGGCCTGAGATTCGTGTTGTGAGAGAGGTTGTGGATCGGGATGCACGCCCTAGCATGCCTTCTTGGCTTTATATATATTATTATTGCATCTGCGTGCCGCATCAGGACTTATAGGCATTATTATTATGGGATCGGGCTACATGCCGCAGCTAGCTAGATTAGCTTTACATTAGCTCTTGGGTAGGATCCGCCCATCCGGAGTCTGACAAACAGCAGTGAGCGCATGTACCGTATAGTGCTGAGTGACTGAGTGACTGAGTGAGAGTTGAGACAATCATATTGAGTAGTCTGAGAGTGTGAGTACGTAAGGTTATCATGGCGATGCATTACATATGGCATGCACTTTCGACAAGTAGATATAGAGATGTAACATTCCTCATATCAGTCATTCTTGGCATATTTTATCTGTGTTAAGCTTAAACTGTTAAATACTTGAAAATATGTCTACATTCTTGTACTGTGTACCATTTGATTATGAGTTTCTCCGTAGTATTACTGTCATAACTGTACCGTTGTAATCTGGTTTGGACTGTATCATTTTGAGCTCGGCACTGCTTTCAGCCCAAAGGTTAGTCTTGTTACTTACTGAGTACATTGGGTAAGTTGTACTCATACTACACTCTGTACTTCGTATGCAGATCCAAGTACTTCGGGGTACGACGACTTCTAGCTTTGGAGCTTTAGCTGTTCGGAGACTATTAAGGTAGCTGCCTTGGTGTCCGCCGACCTTAATTCTCCATCGTTTCGACTAATTTGTACTATTTTATCTTTCTAGACAGTGTTTAGTAGTCAGACTATGTTGTCGTTTAGATGCTCATGTACTGAGTGGCACCAGAATTTTGGAGAATTTTGTATTGAGTTGCGATGTTTTTCTTATCAGTTATTATGCGATATTTACTATTTAAGCTTATTTTGGTATGTTTTAAATTTAAAATGCATGGTAATTTGTGAGTTTTTGGCTTACCTAGTATAGCGATAAGCGCCATCACAACATGTGAGATTTTTGGTCGTGACAATTAGTATCAGAGCCTAGGTTACGTAGGTCTCACAAGTCATGTGTAGGTTTAGTTGAGTCTTGCGGATCGGTACGGAGACGTCTGTACTTATTTTCAAGAGGCTGCCGAACCATTAGGAAAACTTCACTTTTTTATATTCTTGTCATGCGAATTTGTTGATTCCGAAAACTAAAATTCTGCTATTCTATTCTCTCACAGATGGTGAGAACACGTGCTACTTAGATCGGGTGGACAGCCACCAGTACCACCAGCTAGGGCCTTGAGAGGTCGGGGCCGCAATACAGGTCGAGGTGCAACTCGTACAATAGCTAGAGCAGCACTTGTAGTCCCATAAGTTGCTCCAGCTCAGGAGCATATTCCATATGTAGTGAGCCAGTAGGACCAGCTCAGGCACCATCTATGCCTATTGTGACTCCAGGCCTTCAGGAGGCTCTGTCCTAGATATTGACTGTTTGCACTTGCCCGGCTCAGGCGGTTTCAGTTCAAGCCGCGCCAACCACTTCTCAGGCCGGGGGAGGTGCTTAGACTCCCGCCGCCTGTACTTCAGAGCAAGTGCTATAGGGACTTCAGACACCGGGGGTACTACCAACCCAGTCTGTTGCAGTTGCTCTGACCTAGGTGGGGCCCACTATGAGTGATGAAGAGGAGAAGAGATAGAGAGGTTTGGGAGGCTCAAGCCTCCATCATTCAGTAGGGCTGAGTCAGAGGATGCTCAGGACTTCTTAGATAGGTGCCAGCGGATTCTTCACACGACGGGTATTCTAGAGACTAGTGGGGTCTCATTTACTACTTTTCAGTTATCGGAGGCAACCTTCAGATGGTAGGAGGCCTATGAGCGGAGTAGGCCAGCCGGTGCTATACCACTTACATGGCACGGGTTCTCCGTTCTCTTCTTGGAGAAGTTTGTGCCATCGACCCGCAGAGAGGAGTTACATAGGAAGTTTGAGCAGCAATATCAAGAGGGTATGTCCGTGACCCAGTACGAGATGAGATTTTTAGAGTTGGATCGTTAGTGATTTGGTTGGTTCCCAAAGAGAGGGAGAGGATTACGAGGTTCATTGATGGCTTCAACTATGTACTGCACTTTGTTATGACTTGAGAGATTGCATCAGGTGCTATGTTCGATGAGGTGGTTGATATTGCTCGGCGGCTTGAGCAGGTCCGTAGTTAGGAGCGTGAGGAGAGGGAGGCCAAGCGGCCTCGTAGTTTGGGTGGATTTAGCGGTGTTTCTTCTGGAGGACAGGCTCACCACCAGCAGGGGTTGTCCTTATAGGCCCGCTCAAATTTCTTGTCTGGTTCATCGTGGTGCATCAGCTAGCCATGGTTCATACAATGCTCATCCTGGAGAGTCATCTCTCAGTGCCCTCCTAGCTCAGAGCTCATCTCGTGCTTTATCAATTCAAGGTTCATCTGTGCCAGGTTCTTCTAGCAGTTATTCTGGTTCTCGGGGCCCGATTCAGTCTCCATCACCATTGACGGATTAGAGTTGCTATGAGTATGGGGAGTTTGGACATGTGAGGAGGTATTGTCCTCGTTTCTTGGGAGGTCCAGTTCAGTAGAGGGGTCAGGCTATGACTTCTGCACCAGTTACTTCACCACCGGCTCAGCCAACTTAGGGTACGGATAAGGCAGCTAGAGGTTGCCCTAGAGGGGGAGGCCGATCAGGTGGCAGCCAGGCTCGAAGCCATGCTTTACCCGCTAGGCCAGAGGCCATTGCTTTAGACACAGTGATCACATGTATTGTCTCAGTATGCCAAAGGGATGCTTCTATATTATTTGACCATGGTTCCACTTATTCGTATGTATTATCATATTTTGCTCGTTATCTGGATATGCCCCGTGAGTCCTTAGCCTCACATGTTCATGTATCTATGCCGGTGGGCAATTCTATTATAGTGGACAATGTGTATTGGCCGTGTGTGGTGACTATTGGAGGATTTGAGACTAGAGTTGATCTCTTATTGCTTAGTATGGTTGATTTCGACGTGATTCTGGGTATGGATTAATTATCCCCATGCCATGCTATTCTGGATTGTCACACTAAGACTGTGACGTTGGTGATGTCGGTGTTACCTAGGATCGAGTGGAGAGTTTCTCTAGGCTATGTTCCTAGTAGGGTGATTTTATATCTGAAGGCCCAACGAATGGCTGGGAAGGGGTGTTTGTCATATTTGGCCTTTGTGAGGTATGTTGATGCTGATACTACTATTATTGATTCTGTTCTGGTAGTGCGAGACTTTCCAGATGCGTTTCCTATAGACCTGCCGGGCATGCCACCCGATAGGGATATTGTTTTTGGTATTGACTTGGTGTCGGGCACTCAGCCAATTTCTATTCCTCTGTACCGTGTGGCACCAACAGAGTTGAAGGAATTGAAAGAGCAACTTTAAGAGCTTCTTGATAAGGGGTTCATTACACCTAGTATATCTCCTTGGGGTGCACCGGTTATGTTTGTAAAGAAGAATGATGGTACTATGCGGATGTGCATCGACTATAAGCAGTTGAACAAAGTTACGATTAAGAACAAGGATCCTTTATCGTGCATTGATGACTTATTTGACTATCTTCAGGGGGAGAGAGTGTTCTCCAAGATTGATTTGAGGTCTAGGTATTACCAGTTGAAGATTTGGCACTTGCATATTCTGAAGACGACATTCAGGACCCGCTATGGTCATTATGAGTTCCTTGTGATGTCTTTTAGGATGACCAACACCCTAAGAACATTCATGAATCTGATGAACAGTGTATTCCAGCCACATCTTGATTCGTTTGTCATAGTATTTATTGATGATATCCTGGTGTACTCACATAGCCAGGAGGAGCATGCACAATATTTCAGAATTGTACTACAGAGGTTGAGGGAGGAGAAACTTTATGCAAAATTCCCTAAGTGTGAGTTTTAGCTCAGTTCAGTGGCGTTCTTGAGGCACATGATTTCCAGTGAGGGGATTAAGGTGGATCCAAAGAAGATAGAGGTGGTTCAGAGTTGGCATAAACCATCTTCAGCTACTGAGATTTGGAGTTTCCTCGGCTTGGATGGATATTTTCGTCTCTTCGTGGAGGGTTTCTCATCCATTGCTGCGCCTTTGGTCAGGTTGACCCAGAAGTGTGTGCTAGCCAGGTGGTCGGATGAGTGTGAGGAGAGCTTTCAGAAGCTCAAGACTGACTTGACCACAACCCCAATTCTAGTTTTACCTTCAATATCAGGTTCTTATACAATGTATTATGATGCTTCTCGGATTGGTATTGGCTGTGTCTTGATGCAAGATGGTAGAGTGATTTCTTATGATTCATGCCAGTTTAAGCCTCATGAGAAGAACTACCTCGTTCATGATTTGGAGTTGGCAGCCATCGTTTATGCATTGAATATTTTGAGGCATTATCTCTACGGTGTGTCTTGTGAGGTATTTATGGATCATCAGAGTCTCTAGCACTTGTTCAAGCAAAATGATCTAAATTTGTGACAGCGGAGATGGTTGGAACTGCTAAAGGACTATGATATTACCATTTTGTATCATACCGAAAAGGAAAACGTGATGACCGATGCCTTGAGTTGAAAGACGGTGAGTATGGGTAGCCTTGCATTTATACCTGTTGGTGAGAGACCGCTTGCATCAGATGTTCAAGCCTTGGCCAATCAATTAGTAAGGCTAGATGTTTCGGAGCCTAGTCGGGTTCTAGCTTGTGTGGTTTCTCAATCTTCCTTATATGATCAAATTAGAGAGCGCCAATATGATGACCCCCATTTGCTTGTCCTTAAGGACACGGTTTAACATGGTGATGCCAGTGAGGTTTCTATTGGGGATGATGGGGTGTTGCAGATGCAGGGTTGAATTTGTGTGCCCAATGTAGATGGGCTACGTGAGTTGATTCTTGAGGAGGCCCGTAGTTCGCGGTATTCCATTCATTCGGGTGCTATAAAGATGTATCAGGACCTGAGGAAGCACTATTGGTGGAGGAGGTTGAAGAAAGATATAATGGGGTTTGTAGCTTGGTGCTTAAATTGTCAGCAGGTGAAGTACAAACATAAGAGGCCGTGTGGATTACTTCAGAGGCTTGAGATTCCAGAGTGGAAATGAGAGCGTATCACCATGGACTTCGTAGTTGGGCTTTCACAGACTTCGAGGAAGTTTGATGCTTTTTGGGTGATTGTGGATCGATTGACCAAGTCCGCGTATTTCATTCCAGTCGGGACTACCTATTCTTCGGAGCAATTGGCTGAGATCTACACCTGTGAGATTGTTTGACTTTATTGTGTGTCGGTGTCCATCATCTCAGATCGGGGCACCCAGTTTACATCACATTTTTGGAGAGAATTATAGTGAGAGTTAGGCACACGGGTTGAATTAAGTACATCATTCCACCCTCAGATGTGCAGATAGTCCGAGTGCACTATTTAGATATTGGAGGATATGCTACGTGCTTATGTCATAGATTTAGGGGGTTCTTGGGATCAGTTTCTGTCACTTGCATAGTTTACCTACAACAATAACTACCAATAGAGTATTCAGATGGCTCCGTATGAGGCTTTGTATGGGAGACAGTGTTAGTCTCTAATTGGTTGGTTTGAGTTGGGCGAGGCTAAGCTATTAGGTACTGACTTGGTTCACGATGCTTTGGACAAGGTTAAGTTGATTCAGGATCGGCTTCGCACGACACAGTTTAGATAGAAGAGTTATGCCGATCGGAAGGTTCGTGATGTTGATTACGTGGTGGGAGAAAAGGTATTACTCAGAGTGTCACCCATGACGGGTGTTATGAGCTTCGAGAAGAAGGGAAAGTTGAGCCCTCGGTATATTGGGCCTTTTGGGTGCTTGACAGGATTGGAGAGGTGGTTTACAAGCTTGTATTGCCACCTAGTCTATCGAGTGTCCATCTAGTGCTTCATGTTTTCATGCTTCGAAAGTATTGTGGCGATCCATCTCATGATTTATACTTCAATACAGTTCAATTAAATGGGGATTTGACTTATGAGGTGGAGCCGGTGGCTATTTTGGATCGACGGGTTCAAATGTTGAGTTTAAAGAACATAACTTCAGTAAAGGTGCGGTGGAAATGTCATCTAGTCGAGGAGGCTACTTGGGAGTCCGAGCGGGAGATGCGGAGCATATATCCACGCATATTTGAGACTCCAGGTATGATTCTAGACCCGTTCACGGACGAACATTTGTTTAAGATGGGGAGAATGTAACGACCCGACCATTCATTTTAAGTGTTATAGCTTTGTTCCCCCATTTATTTCTTATATTGTGCTCATTTGTTGTTATGTGACTCGCCGGGGTGGTTGGTTTGGTTCCGGGGATGTTTCGAAATGAGTTAGGACACTTAGTCCCATGATTTGGAAGGCTAAGTTGAAAGAGTTGATCGGTTGTTGACTTATTTATAAATGACTCCGGAATGAAGTTTTGATGGTTCCAATAGCTCCGTAGGGTGATTTTGGACTTGGGAGTGTGTCTGTTTAGTGATTTGGGGGTCCGTAGGTGATTTTGAGTTGAATTGGCAAAAATTAGAAAAATAGAAGTTTAGAGAATTGGGAAGTTTGACCGAGAGTTGACTTTGGAGATACCGGGCTCGGATTTTTGTTCCAAAAGTTAGAATAGATTTTTTGCGTCATTTATGACTTGTGTGCAAAATTTGAGGTCAATCAGAGTTGATTTGATAGGTGCCAGCATTGATTGTAGAAGTTTGGAAATTCATTATTTTCAATAGGCTTGAATTGGGGTGTGATTCACGTTTTTATGTTGTTTGATGTGATTTAAGGTTTCAAGAGAATTTGTATCGTGTTTTTGGAGGTGTTGGTATGTTTGGATGGGGTCCCGGTGGCCTCGGGTTTGATTCAGATTGAATTCGAGTTGAGAATTACAGTTAGGAAAAATGTTGGAGCTTTAGTTCTGGTGCAATCGCACATGCGAGGGATTTTCCGCAGGTGCGATGCAGCAGAAGCGGCTCAGGGATCACATATGCATGTTTGGCTAGGCTGCTGGTGGGTCGCAGGTGCGAGGGCTATGCTGCATGCGTGTTGTGTTCCGTAGAAGCGGAGATGGGTAGTGTGGCTAGGATCGCAAAAGTGATAGGTTGTCCGCAGATGCGGTCCCGCAGGTGCGAAGAGGGGACCACAGGTGCACATGGTTGGGGGTCTAGTGTTCTTCACAGAAGCAACGTTTTCTCCGCAAAAGCAGGATCGCAAGTGCGACCACTGGCGTCGCTGGTGCGAAATACCTAGGCAGCTTGGATTTGGCTTTATTCATTTTTGGACTTTGGAAGCTTGGATTGAGGCAAGTTTTGAAGAGTTTGTCGCTAGATTTGGAGAGGTAAGCAACTTTTGATTGTTTTTATCTAATTATATTGATTACCCATTGAATGTTCCCTATATATTGGGTGTTTTTGACCCATGTATTGGAGAGTAATAATTGGAAATTTGAGTGACGATTTGGTGTCGGAATTTTATAATTTTGGTATGGTTGGACTCGTGGTTGAATGAGTATTCTGATTTTGTTACTTTTGTTAGATTCCGATACGTGGGCCTAGGGTTGACCTTTTGAGTTGACTTTTTATCTTTTGTTAAAGAACTTAGCTTATACATATGGAATTGATTTCTATAGCTCGTATTGATTGTATTGAGTTATTTGTGGTTAGATTCGAGTCGTTCAGAGGCAGATTCGCGAGGCGAGGGCTTGGTGGAGTAGATGTTTGCACGATTTGAGATAAGTAACACTTCTAAACTTTGTTCTGAGGGTATGAATCCCTGAAATACGTGTTATAGGGTTGGTGTTGAGTTGATGGACATGTTAGGTGACAGACATGTGGGCATACATCGTGGTAATTGTGACCCGTTCGATTCCATGGTACTGTGTAGTCATCAAACCTTGTTGCTATTCATGTGATCCCTATGTGTTAGAGTAATTGAGATGCAATCTATGTTAGAAATCATGTTAGGCTATATGTTTATCCTGTTGAGACCCACTGGGGTCATTTCTACTGTTGAATTATCTGCTTAAATGGCAATTTTGTATTTAGTCACATCCAATATTTGCATATCGTATCTCAGTCTCTATTACTATTTATTGTTGTAGCATATACTATTGTTTTGGATAATTGGCATGAAATTTGTGAGCCCTAGAGACTGGGGAGATTGATTACTGAGTTGGGGCTGAGAGTCGTGTTGTGAGAGAGGTTGTGGATCGGCTGCACGCCTCAGCAGGCCTTCTTGGCTTTATATATATTATTATTATTATATGGATCGGGTTGTACACCGTAGCAGGCCTTATAGTCTTTATTATTATGGGATCGGGCTGCACGCCGCAGTTGGCCAAATTGGCTTTATATTAGAGCTTGGGCAGGATCCGCCCCTCCGGAGTCTGACAAACAACAGTGAGCGCATGTTCTGTACAATGCTGAGTGTGATGAGTGAAAGTTGAGACAGTCAGATTGAGTTCTCTGAGAGTGTGAGTACGTGAGGTTATCATTGTGATACATTACATGTGGCATGTACCTTTGACTTGTAGATAGAGAGATGTAACATTCCTCATATCAGTCACTCTTGGCATATTTTATCTGTGTTAAGCTTAAACTGTTAAATACTAGCATGTTTATATTCCTGTACTGTGTACCATTTGATTATGAGTTTCTCTGTAATATTACTGTCATATTTACTATCATAACTATACTGTTGAAATCTGGTTTGGACTATATCTTTTTGAGCTCGGCACTGCTTTCAACCCAAGGTTAGTCTTGTTACTTATTGAGTATATTGTGTCAGTTGTACTCATACCACACTCTGCACTTCATGCAGATCCAGGTACTTCGGGGCATGACGGCTATTGCACCCTATTTTGCACTAGTCAAGAAAGGATTCAACTTGTGATTTCTCTATTGTTGATGAAAGAGAGTCGCCACATAATATTTAAAGGTATACTAGGGTAGTTGTTTAATTACTAAGTCATGTTCCTTATAGTTCTGCAAACCGGTGAGATTATGGGTAAGGGCTCTTGTTATTCTAAGGGGAAGGTGTTAGGCACCCCTTAAAATCTACCTAAGATAGCTCAGTGGGACTTAGACTAATTTAAGGTAACCATTATTTTACACTATGCTTAATTATTATTAGGGCATGGCTTACTATATATATATATATTAAAAGGAAGGTATATATAAGGGATGTGAGATTTAAGGAGGATGTGAGGTTATAAAAGAGTTATGGAAGGTTAAAAGAGTTCTAAATGTAGTCCATATTTTAAGGCTTGTAGCAATGAGGTTAAGTTATTGAGGTAATTAACTTAGGGAATATATGTTTATATGATTCTAAAATATGTTTGTAGGAGAGTGATTCTAAATGTACCTTGATTTAAAAATATGAAGAGGAGCGATCTTTGAAAACTCATTTGGGGTGATATTACCTTACTGTTTTTAATGAAAAATCTAATTTCATTCCATGTTAGAAAAAACCAGCGATTCTTTATGATTTCCTTTCCGAAAACGGGGCTGTTGTTTCTTTGATTAAATTCTGGTCTTCAAAATCTTTTAAGAGAGGTGAGTGAACAAGATGAACAAATTATAATTAGCGGAGTGAAGATTAATTACTAACTAATTCTTTATAAATCCTATATTAGTTAAAGTTTACCTATGTTTCACGTGATATTAAAGCATGAAGGTAAAGTACATGATCTAATATATGAGTATTAAATACATGATGATGAAATACGATAAAACGACAAAGGAAGTAGGCGAAGGTAATGAAGCAGTAAACTAGGCTATAGAAGCAATGACTAGTAAAGAAAGAAATGAGGAAAAAAAGACTCGACTCTAATGGTTGGGCCTCAAGAAGGTAGTCCCAGCAGTAGAAAGATGCGGCTATAGTTGACTGGATCCTCCAAAAAATACAACAAAGCTGGTTTGGGCCTGAGTTCCTTAGGAACTTAGCAGGCCGAAATATGTTCATGCCCAAAATAAGAAAGAAGATCATTAGATGTATATTCCACATTCTTAGCATATTCAAAAATGTATATAGACAAACAACTGGAACAAGAAATTTATCAATATTCAAATACTATGGGAAATTATATTAATGTGGTAGTTATACTCGGCAAATAATTTACATTGAAAACCTTTCGTCGTCATTAAACATTAAACTCCTAAAGAACTAAATGTCTCAATGAATTAAGGGCTAAGGAGGAAGTTCTACTCAAGGTCGATGCTCCCTTTGAATCTCTCGACACTTCAAAGTTTCCAAGGGACTCAAGGCCTAGGGCAATGCTTGGTCCGGGGAGAGCAACCCAACCTAGAGTTAAACTCTACTTTCAAATACACTTAAACGCTAACAACATGTTTTCCTTACAGGTTTAAATGTCAGTGAGGTCCTTTCAATGTAAGCTAAATGCTATAGCATTACTTACCACAAATATATACTTTACCTCCTAACATAAGAACATAATCAACATTTGATACCAAACAAAACATATATCCAGTGAATTTAAAGGTCTGACTGTCAAACACACATTGGTGAGGAGTAGAAACATCACAAACATGCTGTAAAGATCTAAACATTAGAGAAGAACACAATCTAAGAAAAGGCAAGCTATACAGGGCTATATATGCAACAATTCAACAAATACAGATGTTCTTGTTTCTGGCAAACTAACTGTGAACTGATTGGTTTGCTTCTAGCACATAGATGGGTTGATAATACCACTTAACACTTTAAAGGTCATTAATGAAGATTCAGACCAAACAGTCATGGCTAAACATTTTTGTAGAGGTTATCAGGAACAAGATTAAATTGTCAACATGACTACAAGTTTACAGATTAAAATATGGAATCCCTAAGGATTCAACAGAGTCATACTCTTAGTAGTGTTAGCTCTATACAAGTCATCATGTTCAGGTAGCATCAACAAAGGACCTCATAAGATTTAAGGATCGGATTTAGTTTCAAATCAACAATAGGGAAATGACTGAGGTGGTTCTGGACAAAGCATGAAATCAAGAATCAAACAGGAACATACAATATTCAGTTAGTTACATGGACTCTTCAAGTGAAGTTATGACTTCATATAGACAGGGGAGCTTTGCACATTCAAGATCAAGTTAAACATGTCATGAAGATAGGGCGTTACAGATAAAGGAAAGCATTGCATCAAAAGAAAGTTTAACCCAAACATAAGTCTAGTTCAACATCTAAGTATGAGATGGTCATGCTTCCGTTTTCACAAATTATTCCTTGATTATAACAAAGTAACAGAGTCCTATTTTAAGGAAGATAATCTTAAAGATAAAATGCATGTTAGCTTTTCAAAGACCAATAATAACTTAAAAGGATCAGAGACAAGGATGTATTATACCAAGTAAGCTTTGAATTGAAAATGCCACTGAAGATGTTAACTAATCAAGAAATAACAAAGCTCAGCTTAACAACAAATTGTTAGCCACTCTTAACAAAGAAAAAGAAACAAGATCATGATTGTTTTTATGAAGGAAAGATAACTTGATATCAACGAAGATGTACAGTAGAGCCATTGGTATTCATGAAAAGGAGAAAGTTCAATACATACAAAACTAAGTCAACAGATGCAACAATAACTATATGAGATCATAAAAAATGCCATAGTGACAACTCAAAAGTTTCTTTCACAGTTTAACAAACACAAGTATAGAGAAGAAAAATATATAAACACTTAGATTTCATGCTTAAGTTAGATGGTGTGAAATTAGGGAACCTTCAGATTCATCTCAGTTATGATTATCAGACAATAATCTTAAACATATGACTAACATAATACGGAGAAGTAACATATAAAGGTAAGGGTTATTGCAGAATCATCAGTGAAAGACTGTGGGGTTTAGGCAAGTATGCACAATCATTCAAGACACATTACAACTTAACATGTAGACTGTTAGAACTAAGAAACAGAAATCATCAGGAATCACTTAATGGCTGGATCAATCATCAATTAAAGACTCAAAATGGCAGGACAAATAATCACAAACTGACATTAGACTTAACAGAACATAAACACTAACATACTAATCACAAACACCATAAACAACTATGATTCTCAGAAGACAACTAACACATATATAACATTCAAATGAGGTGAACAAAAGAGAGAGATGAGGGATGTGATAACCTTTTTAAGGGAAGCAGACTAAACGAAGGCTCTCTCAGTTGCTTAAGACCCCAGGAACTTCAAGTTCGAATTCGCGACAACACTCAAAAAATGAAAAGAAAAGAACAGTAAGGAGCCCTAGGATTTTTGAACTTAAAATTGTTCTTAGATGATATCAGTATTAGGTTGTAGTATTCGTATGTGTGGTGAGAACATGAAAGGCCCTTTTTATAGAGACATTTAAAGCTTTAGGGTTTCTCAAAGTCAAACCAGTAGTGAAGAGTGATGCATAGTAAATGATGATCGCAAATCAAGTGAAAATCCGAAAGAAATAGAGGGGAATTCAGTGTTGAGTTTACTTGAGAGGGGAAAACGATTGTTGAAGGCTTTGAACCAACAGGAAAACCCTAAAACCCAGAGGTCTCTGCGTTTGACCTCTGGGTATAGAATTTCATGATGAATCTCTAAATAAAGTTCCATGCATGCTCCTATTTGATGGAGTATAAGAGGATTTGAAGTTTCACGTTTAAGCTTAGGGTTCCCGATTTTAGTCGTTTCAATTGGAACGATGAAATAGGGAAGGAACCAACGTGATTCGCGGATTCAGAAGGCAAAAGAGATGAATCTCTGATTGATTTGTGACTTTGCACGAATTGGTGCAAGGTTTTTGATTGATTTGGTTCGTGAGGTTAAGAGAAAAGAGAGAGGAAGGGGAAAGAGAGGTGACAAGGTCAGAGATGAAATGATTTAGGGTTTGGGTAATTGGGGGTTGGTCTCTAGGGTTAAGAATGAAAGGGTTGATCTGGGCCGTTGATCTTTTAGATCAATGGTCCTGGAATTTTGGTGTTAAAACATTTTTTGTGGGAAAATTTCGTGGTCGTTGGATCCTTGTGATCCAACGATCGAGATTAAATCTCTTTGTATTAAAAATTAAAGAGGAAATAAGGTTAAAAGTCTTTGTTTTCTGAGGGTGGGAGACGGATGACGTGGCATGTCCTCATTGGATGAGAGGAAGCGATGGGGATTGCTATGGTGGAGAGATAGAAAGTGGACATGGGTCTTTTTTTCGGATTGGGCTGATGCATTACGCCAAAATGATTTTAGGAATGGCCATTGTGTATTTGACTTGAGAATTGCAATTGTGATCTTTTGGTATTTTAACCCCCTTTTGAATTTAATTTAAATAAACTTAACAATTTAAACAAACTGTGGTAAAAAATATAATTATTATATACTAATAATTATTTTAAATTGATTATTTATAGAAATAGTTTATTTTATGCATGGTAACACTATTTTTGAATTTTCACGTAATAATATAATTAGTTAGAAATTAAAGAGTAACTTATTAAATTAATTATAGAACCTACGTAATGTATATAAAAAATTATTTTAATAATCTTAAAAATAGTAAATATATTTGTAATTATATAATGTTAACACTAAGTGTTTAGTTTCAAAACTATCACTTGAACTAATTTGCAAGAATAGGTATTTGTTACTAGAAAACACTTTTAAAATATTTGTTGTCAATTATTAAGTATAAATAAATTAATTTAAAAGGGTAGGGTCAAAATTGGCCATCAACAACTGTCCCTCTTTGACTGGAGACGATGAAAGAGTTTTTGGGCAAAGAAATTGAACCAAAGCTAATTTTTTTCCCGACTTTTAGGCAAGTATTGTTGGAAATGGGGATGGTGAATTGCAGGATTGAGTTGAGGAAGAGTCTAGAAAAGTTTGGAAATATTGGGGCCGAATTCTAGCTTCGAATTGCTTATATAACTTGGGCTTAACGAGGACCGGGCCTCATGACACTCGTAGGAATTGCCCTAGTATCATATTGTGACGATACGACGAGACGGAAGATTGCTCACTTATGGTAGCATGAATTTTGCGGCTTGATTTGAATGATTCAAAATTTTGAGTTTCGCTGATCGTCTTGAGCTTGGATCTTACGCCCGTTAATGGGTTGGCTGTCCCCCTACCATTGTGATTCAGTCTGTTGCTAAGAAACGTTCCACGCTACAGTGTTTGTTCCTGCAAAATAAATAAAATACACACATACCGATTTATTGTAATGCAGAATATATTAAGATGCGATGTAAATGATGCATGAATGATGATGCCTGGCTGCTGGTGAGCCTTTATTTGGGATCGGGGTGATAGGATACTTGATCTTGACTCGATTTGTTAGCTGGACTGTGTACCGTTCCACAGCTGTCAGAGCATTTGAAAATTGGTCCCGCTTGTTGGGAGAGCTTGATTGGTAGAGTGCGTCCCCGCTTATCGGGAGAGCTTTGCACTGAGAAATGTCTCCGCATGTTGGGAGAGCTTGATTTGCAGAGTTCGTCTCCGCTTGTTGGGAGAGCTTTGCACTGAGATGTTAAGTAATCTCCACTTCAGAGTGATTGACTAAAAGCGTAATTATGCCTGAAGCAACATAATCAAAACATTAAAACATTCAAAGTAATAGCGGATGAAATAAAAGCATGCCCAAGAGATATTCTTGACTGCGAAGCTAAGCTACGTCCATCAATTGGCAGAACATCGGTGATGAAGTTTGCGATTGCCTATTCTGGCATCCGCTGCGACGGAGCAGCGATGCGAATTGCTTAGTTGGCGAAGTTTGCAATTTGCTATATACAAGCCTCCGATTGGCGAAGCCGACATTTGATTGGTATAGGGTGCTCCGATTGATTGAGCTGACAGTTTGCTATATACAAGACTTCGATTGGCGAAGCCGACGTTCTATTTGTATAGGGTGCTTCAATTGATTGAGCTGAGGGTTTGCTATATACAGGACTCCAATTAGTGAAGTCGACGTCTTTTGTACAAGATACTCCAATTAGGTGAGCAGATAATTTGCTATGTACAAATTTTTCCGTATCAACTATTTGATTCTGAGGTACCTACAAAGAATTCAAAAGTTAGCTTTAGTTGTACTAGAAAAGTTTGAGTAAAGGAAAAAAAGGTTAATCTTAGGCAAGTGGTGGGTCCGTCATTTGCCCCGGTGTGGTTTAGTGCTTCCTTACTCCCGTTGACCCTGCACTCAAAGAAAATTTCTTAGTAGTGGTGGTGGTGGGGGGGAGTTGGTTCGTGTCGACCACAATGTAGGTTTGCCCCGGCCTTGGACATGATTGTGCCGAGAAGTTCGGTAGATGGAACATATTGCTGTATAGGTATATTTCGTGTTTAGAAAACATTTTGAAAATAGCTTGTTTTTAAGGCAAATGTCGTCATTTCGGATTATGACAAGTTACGAAAGCTTTTCTCCACACGTGAGCGTATCTTCTTGAATGCTTTGTCATGTTGATGTTGATCTTCCGTAATGCTTCTGACAACGCGAGTGCTTGCTGTTGCGACTGCATACTGATGCATTACAAGGCTTTCCTAAGGTTAAGAACAAACCCTTTCAGGTTGCCTACGTATCCAAAATGGAATCAGGTCTGAACGTAGTTCGTAGGTTATGATGGAATATGATGAAGATGATCGAGCCTGACTCAGACAACCTACAATTCTAAATGGAATCAGGTCAAAGCGTAGTTCGACTACAATAAATGCAAATTGATGAGATTAAGAATGAAAATGGCCGAGTCTGACTCAGACAGCCTACGTATCCAAGTGGAATCAGGCTAGAACATAGTTCAATTACAAAAGATGACTGAATCCGATGAGGACTTCCTACGTATTCCTTTCTACAGAAATCAAGTCGGCGTAGTTCCTGAGCAACATACAAAAGTGATATTTGGTTTTTCTATTACAAGAGAAAGGGGGGAGAGAAACCGAACCCTACGTGGGTTGCCTACGTATCCCTCCGTGGGAAGTCAGGTTGAACGTAGTTCTGTTACATCAAAACCTAACTCTATTTGTCTTCATACATAATATCTCTTGATTGCGTCTGAGTTGATAGGCTTCGTGTTGACTCTTTCCATCCATTTTTGCCAAGATTAGAGCTCCACCTGACAGCGCTCGGTGAACCACATAAGGACCTTGCCAGTTTTGTGTGAACATTCCTTTGGCTTCTTTTTTGTGGGGAAAGATTTTCTTCAGAACCAACTGCCCCGGTGTGAATTGGAGAGGCTTCACTTTCTTGTTAAATTCACTGGCCATACTTCTCTAATATAGCTGACCTTGACATACTACATCCATTCTTTACTCGTCAATGAGCATGAGTTGTTCCTGCCTAACCCGTATCCATTCTGCGTCATCCAATTTTGCTTCTTGAATGACTTTTAAAGATGATATCTTGACCTCTGGGGGTATCACCACTTCAATGTCATATACCAACATGTACGGAATTGGCCAAATGGATGTTCTCATTATAGTTCGATAACCCAGTAAATAGAAAAGTAGTTTCTTGTATTCATTTTTGGCATGTAAGCTGTGGAATTAGGGTGGATAATTCTGAACTTCTCACAGATTTCTCTCATGAGGTCGCTATTGAGGTTAGCGGCATTGTTAGTGATGATAGACTCCGCTATTCCAAATCTGTTGACGATGTTATTTCAGACAAAATCTGGCACTACCTTCTTAGTGATGTCCTTGTAAGTAGATGCATCGACCCATTTGGTGAAGTAGTCGATAACTACCAAAATGAAACGATGTTTGTTTGATGCTGCAGGCTCTATAGGTCCAATTACATCCATGCCCCAGGTGGCGAACGACCAAGACAAACCCTATTACATTTAACTCATATGGTGTAACCCGGATGAAATCCCCGTGAATCTGACACTGGTGACACTTCTGCACGTAGTGGATACTGTCGCTTTCCCTAGTCATCCAAAAATATTCAGCTCTTAAAATCTTCTTGTCTAATATGAACCCGTTCATGTGGGGTTCGTTTGTCCCTGCATGTATTTCCTCTAGTAGTCTGGTATCTTCGGTGACGTGTACATATCTCAACAAACCTAAGTCTAGAGTCCTCCTATACAGGACTTCTCCATTGAGGAAAAAGTGGGTTGTCAGCCTCCTGAGGGCTCGCTTTTTACCATTAGTAGCATTCTCCGGGTACTCTCTGGTCGCAAGGAATCTCTTGATATCGTGATACCATAGTTTACCATCGGCTTCTTCATCTACATGGAAGCAATAGCCATGTTGATCCCTGATATCTACCTCGGTAGGGTCGATGTAGTTCTTGTTTGGATGCTGAATCATAGATGATAGGGTTGCAAGGGCGTCGACGAACTCGTTCTGAATCCTGGGGACGTGCTTGAACTTAATCTTTGTTGACTTCTTGCACAAATCCTTCACGCAGTACAAGTATGGTAGTATCTTAACATTCTTGGTGGACCATTCCCCTTAGACTTGGTGTATCAACAAATCAGAATCTACTATGACCAAAGGTTCTTTGACGTTCATGTCGACTGTCATTCTGATTCCAAGGATGCACGCTTTGTATTCAACCATATTATTGGTGCAAGGGAATCGTATATTTACCGATACTGAATAATGATGTCGAGATTCCGAAATCAGGACCGCCCCAATTCCGGCTTCTTTAAAATTTGCTGCTCCATCGAATAACATTCTCTACCCAGGGTATGATTCTGAAATATCTTCTCTGGAAAATAGTACTTCTTCATCGGGGAAATACATGGTAAGCGGTTCGTAATCCCCATCCACTGGATTCTCGATAGGTGGTCGTTAAAGCTTGTCCTTTGATAGCCTTTTGAGTTATGTACACAATGTCAAATTCACTGAGGAGAATTTTCCATTTAGCTAGATTTCCGGTAGGCATTGGCTTATGGAAAATTTACTTGAGCGGGTCGAGCCGAGATATCAGATGCATGGTGTACGCTGACATGTAATGCCTTAAATTCTGAGCAATCCAAGTCAGACCACAACAAGTGAGTTCTATCAGGGTATACTTGGCCTTGCATGGCGTGAACTTCTTGCTTAAGTAGTAGATGACCTGCTCTTTTCTCCCTGTTTCGTCATGCTTCCCCAACACACAACCAAAGACGTTATCCAAGATTGACAAATAGAGCAACAATGGTTTCCCTGGTTTTGGGGGAACCAACACTGGTGGATTTTAGAGATACTCTTTGATACTGTCAAAGGCTTTCTGGCATTCCTCCGTCCATTTTGTGGCGGCATCTTTCTTCAATAGCTTGAAATTGGGTTCACAGATTAACGTGCACTGGGTTATGAAATGACTGATGCAATTCAATCTGCTCAGGAAACTCATGACATCTTTCTTGCTCTTTGGTGGTGGTAATTCCTGGATGACCTTGATTTTTGATGGGTCCAGCTCTATCCCCTTCATGCTCACAATGAAGCCCAATAGTTTTCCAGCGGGGACTCCGAACGCGCACTTGGCTGGGTTCAACTTCAAACTGTACCTTCGCAGGCATTCAACAAATTTCCTCAAGTCGTCTAAGTGCTCCGAGCTCCTTCGATATTTTATGATGATGTCATCCACATATACTTCAATCTCCTTATGAATCATGTCGTGAAAGAGGGTAGTCATGACCCTCATATAGGTGGTGCCGACATTCTTGAGAACGAACGACATAACTCTATAATTGTAGACTCTCCAAGGTATGGTGAAAGCCGTCTTCTCTGCATCTTTCCTTGTGCATTAAGATTTGATGGTATCCAAGGAAACAATCCACAAACGACTACAGTTCATGCTTTGCACAGTTGTCGATGAGGATGTGGATATTTGGCAGAGGGAAATCGTCCTTTGGACTAGCTTTGTTGAGATCTCGATAGTCCACACATATTCTGATCTTTCCGTCCTTCTTAGGTACTAGGACGATGTTTTCTAACTAGCTTGGATAGTAGGTGACCCTTACCACATTCGCTTCTATCTGTTTGGTCACTTCTTCCTTTATCCTCAGACTTAAATCAGGTTTGAACTTTCTGGGTTTCTGCATGACTAGCGGTCTGGTAGGATCAGTAGGCAGTCGATGCGAGACAATGTCGGTGCTTAATCATGGCATATCATTATAGGACCATGTGAACAAATTGACGTACTGTTAGAGGAGCTCAATCATTTTTTCCTTCTACTCGGCTTCTAGGTAAATGCTGATTCTGGTTTCTTTTACATCTTCTTCACTTCCATGATTAACTACTTCTATTTCTTCGAGGTTGGACATTTTCTGACTCTCCAACTGCTCGATCTCTTTCGGGAGATTGTCAGGCATCATGCTCTCATTATACTCCTCGTAATCTGGGTCATTACGCCCAACGATTTCGTTACATGTCATAATCGTGGAACACGACTTTTTAGCGATTTGATTATTGGAAAGAAAATCTAAGTATAAATAAAGCGTTAAATAAAGTTATGTTATAAGAAATTATGGTGAATGTCTATCTTCCTCCATGATCTTCCTCTTAAATGCTTAATGACATATTTCTTCATTTTTCATGCCTATATAAAGGCATTGTAATAGATGGAAAGAACACATAATTGAAGAAGAAATAAGAATCTCTCATCTCTTTCTCTCTATATCTCGTAGCTTATTTTCCCTTGTTCTATATTGTTACTTTGAGCTATATTTCATAACACGTTATCAACACGAGACTCTACCGTCTCAAGAAGCTCTTTGAGAAGACTAAGGTATAATATTTCTCCTCTTTTAATTCTGACTGATATTATGAAAAAAAAAGTTCGTTGCCCTTGAAATTTCGGGCAAGAACTATATGCCATGGGTGTTGGATGCTGAAATCTATTTAGATGCAATGGGTCTTGGAGATGCTATTAAAGATAGAAATAAAGCATCTACCTAAGACTGTGCTAAGGCCTTGAATTTTCTTGCACCATCACCTTGATGAAGGGTTGAATATAGAATATCTCACTGTCAAAGATCCACTTGTTTTGTGGAATGGCCTAAAGGAAAGATTTGACAACTTAAAGTTGGTCACTCTTCCACAAGCATGATATGATTGGGCTCATATGAGGCTCCAGGACTTTAAGTCCTGTTTCTGATTATAATTCTGCTATGTTCAGAATTACTTCTAAATTGAAACTCTGTGGAGATAGTATCAATGACTGATATGCTTGAAAAAATATTCACAACGTTTCATTACTCCAATATGGTCTTGCAACAGCAGTACCGAGAGAAAGGTTTCAAGAAGTACTTTGAGTTGATTTCTCTTCTCCTTATGGCTGAACAAAACAACGACTTGCTTATGAGAAATCACGAAAATCGACCCACTGGGTCTACACCATTGCCTAAACTGGATGAGGTGTATTCCCATTATGCTAAGCGTGGAAAAGACTGTGGCCCTATTCGTGGCCGTGGCCGTGGACAAGGATGAAATTTTTCTAGTGTTAATCATTCCCCAAAGAAAAATAACTTCCAAAAGTGGAAAGGAAAAGATGAGAAACCAACGGCAAAAGGTTCATAAACTGAATGCTATCGTTGCGGTGGAAAAAGGGCATTGGGCAAATATTTGTTGCATACCAAAATATTTGGTTGAGCTTTATCAAGCATCTCTAAAGAATAAAGGCCTTGAAGCTAATTTTGTCTATGACAATGAATCTGACATCACCCACTTGGATGTGGCAGATTTATTTGAGCACCCTGATGGAAAAATAAACCACTTGATCGGTGATGGATCCGTGGTTAAAGATGATTGAGTAGTTTGATTTTTATTTTTGCCTATTCGTAATAGCTAATGAATAAACATCATGTAAATTTTATTGCGCTTAATAATACTGCTTATGTATTTCATAAAAATATATGTATTTCTGAAAAATAATTAAATGAAGATTCAATGTTTCACAAATCTTACAAACGAGGGGTAATATCTAATTAATTAGTATCCTAGTTTAAGTGATCTTTTAACGTTTTTGATTTTCCTTTCCGTTACTTTAATTCTCTTTAAGAAAAAGTTTACAAGCACCTTCAAACAACTTTTTTTACTTGACCCTTAATTTGTTTTAAGCAACTATACCACTCGGCAGCACTTGCCTAGTGGCTAATATATAAATAAAATTCCAAACCGGGTCCAAAGCTTACAAGATGTCCAAACCAAAATAGAAGTTGCATGAAGCTACTAGCTATTAAAAAGATAGAAAAGCTAAAATCTAATGAACTAGCTATTACAACATAATAAGTTGAATGCTTCCTTCTCCTATCAGTGTATGTGAATCCAATTGTCATTGGCAAATACCAAGCAACACCTATCAAGCTCTCACCAGGCGCCAGAGTATACTGTCCATAGGCTAAAATGAATTCCAAACATCTCCACCACAGAGTTGAAGCCAGCATAGTCTTCCAAGTGTAGCTACTATATGATCTCCATATGTAGTGGACTGATTTTTTCCAAGTATTAATCATGTGCTCACTCATCAAAATTAATGTGTAGAAGAGGAGCCTGGCTTTAGGCAGGCTTTGCAAGGCAAAAGCCATACTTGAGCTGGCTTTAGGCAGGCTTTGTAGGGCAAAAGCCAGGCTTGAGCTGGCTTTAGCCAGGCTTTGCAAGGCAAAAGACAGGCATGTGCTGGCTTTAGGCCGGCTTTGCAAGGCAAAAGCCATGAATGAGCTAGCTTTAAGCAGGCTTTGCGAGGCAAAGGCCAGGCTTTGAAACTGTGCCTTTTTGTGATCTTGTAAGCTCAGATCCTTCCCTACTAGAACCTTTAATGTAAACATCATTCTAAACATTGCTAAACCATCCTCAGATTGAGCATGAAAGCATGCTAATACCACTGAGAAATGATTCAACAATCTCCAGAAATACCATATGATGGGTTCAACATTTTCCTTAGCATTTAGACATATCAGAAGTAGGATAAATTGTACCATCCCACACCTGCTTATCGCATTTTTTCTGTACACAATCAAAGCACCCCCAGAATGAGCATGGGACCATGATAATACCAGAGTCAAATCCTGTGAAGCCATCAGTCTGGGGTTCTTATCTTTGCTATCCTAACCCTAAGGTTAAGTGATTGAGATTTTTCTAGATTGATCAACCTCCTCCCTATACTAGGCAGTTCAGAGAATGAATGAAACTCAGATGTACCTGCAAAAGAAAACACAATGTTAGCTATAAAATCCGCCACTGAGTTGCCTTCTCTGAACACATGTTGAAAGATCACATTGAAGTTGTCCTTCATCTCTATAAGTTTCTTCACATCTTGTGCAATTACCAAAGGAGGATCCCATTACCTTTCTATCACTTTCTTCATCACCAATGGATCAGTCTCCAATATTAGAGGGTGAAGATCATGCTCCACACAGTATTCTAACCCTTGAAGAATAGCCTTAGCTTCAGCTACCACATTAGTTGTCACTCCTAGGTCTACTGCCCTAGCATACACCACATCACCTTTATCATCCCTCATACAAAAGCCTAGGGAGCTAGGTGCAGGATTGCCCTTTGAGGCTCCATCAGTATTACATTTGTACCAACCATGAAAAGGAAGCTGCCATGTTACTCTTGTAGTGGTCAATGTAGGTTTATATCCTTCAAAGTATTGAATCATGTCTGGCCATAACAATGGAATATTAGGCATCCAAGTATACCTCACCCTTGCCAGTTGATGCAATGTCCTATTTATCTCATGAATCACCCTATTTGTGGACACTGAAGCCCCATGTTTACCTGCATTTCTTCTCTTCCAAAGCTCCCAAGTGATGATAGCTGGTACTGCTTGACATAGTGGCTTTAATTTTGGACAACACTGAGCATACCACCAATGCCTTATAATCTGCTTCAATTGAATCAATTTTACAGTAATTCTAGCAGCTCCCATGAACAAGTTCCGTACCTTAGAGGCAGTAGGATTTGTGACAAATATATGCTCAATGGATTCCTCTTGGGGCTGCAGACAACACCAATACCTAGACATCACTATTTGCCTTTGCGTCCTCCACATGTCATCAGTGGCTATTTTCTGCCTCCATAATCTCCACAGGAAGAAGGATATCTTTAATGGCAAACCTTTAATCCACATTAACTTGAATTCCTGATTAGGATCAGCCCTATGCCTTAATAATTTCCAAGCACTACTAACACTGAACTTGCCTGAAGGAGTTGGCATCCAGTATGGCCTATCCCAATATCCCTCACTGCCTTCATAATGCACATTTAGTCTTATATGTTCTGCAATTTCCTCATTAAAAGTTTGATCTAGCAGTTGATCATCCCATGCTTCCCCTTGCCGCAGTTTTGCCACCTCCTGAAGATCTTCATTGATTGGAAAGTCTTCAAGTAATACGTGATAAAGTGCACCAAATCCAGTCCAATTTTCATGCCAAATATTAGTGGTTCCACTCTTCAATTCCTATATGATCTCATGTTCTACTTCTCCCCTAGCATTCAACATTTTTCTCCAAACATGAGACCCTCCCCTAAAATGCACCACTGTTGGTAGTTCCTTCTTGCAATACTTATTCCACATGAAATTAGACCACAAAGATTTTGTGGTCCTAAACCTCCACCATAGTTTAGCAAACAGTGCCCTTGAGACATCATGTAAGGACCTAAAACCTAGGCCCCCTTCCTCTTTAGGAAGGCAAAATTTTTGCCATGAAGCCCAGTGTCTGCTTCTCCTTTCTTCCTTTGTGCTCCAAAAGAACCTAGCAAAAGTCTTATGTAGATGCTCCAGGATGTTTTTTGGTGGATCAAGGACTGATAACATGTGAACTGGCATACTTTGCAACACACTAGAGATGAGTGTTGCCTTTCTTCCAAATGACAGCATCTTTCCTTTCCATGAATGCAATTTAGCCTTCACCTTCTTGATAAGATCCTCATAATAGTCCTTTCTCCTTCTAGTGTAAGAAATAAGACACCCTAGATATGTGAAAGGGTATTTACCTCTTGCAAATCCTGTGATAGCTCCAACTACCTGAAACAATCTGTTAGCAACCTTTGAATGCTTGTAGTATGAACTCTTATATTTGTTGATCATCTGACCTGATATCTTCTCATAGTTCCCCAACACTGCCATAATCTTGCTCAAGGAGGGAGGATGAGCATATGCAAAGATTATCGTA
This sequence comes from Nicotiana tomentosiformis, assembly GCF_000390325.3. NCBI lineage: Eukaryota > Viridiplantae > Streptophyta > Magnoliopsida > Solanales > Solanaceae > Nicotiana > Nicotiana tomentosiformis. The sequence goes on along the minus strand of NC_090812.1, from coordinate 143,521,663 downwards.
TCATCAATATATGCTAAGTGGTTTAAAGGATCAAACCACTTAGGCATTCCAAATCCCACAAATGACTTGTCTTCAAAGAGCTTATTCAACGACCTGGAAAGTACCTCAGCTGACAGAATGAACAATGCTGGAGATAGGGGATCCCCTTGTTTCACACCCCTTGTAGACTTAAAGAACCCTGAGGACTGCCCATTCACCAATACTGAATACCAGTTATTTGACATCAAGTTCCACACTATGTTGATGAAGTGCTTAGAAAATCCCATCTTCCTTAGCACATGCAATAAGTACTTCCATGAAACCCTATCATAGGCCTTAGCCATATCAAGCTTGATCACCACATTAGCTGGCTTTCCCCTTAACCTTATGTCAGTGACAATTTCTTGAGCCAATACGATGTTCTCAAATATACTCCTACCCTTTACAAATCCGAATTGATTAGGAGATATTAGAGATGGCAAAAATCTCTCCAATCTGTCATGTAACACCCTAGACAAGACCTTGTTAACGAAGTTGCTCAAACTAATAGGTCTTAAGTCAGAGAAGGTCTCAACTCTAGGTTTCTTAGGTAGCAACACTAGATTGGTGTGAGTGATGGATTTAGGCAATGCAGCTCCTCCATAGAAGTGTAGCATCATGTTGTGTATATCAGCACCAATAACATCCCAGCATGTTTGATAAAATAGGCCAGTGAATCCATCAGGACCACTAGCACTCTCCCCACTAAGCTCAAAAATTGTTGCCCTTACCTTTTCAATTATTGGCAATCTGCTAAGTTCCAAATTCTAATCCATGGTGACCATTGAAGGTACATTATTGAGCAAGGAAAATTCAGAAGCATCACCTTTATTTGTGAACTATTTTTGATAGAAGTCCACTACAGCTGTAGCCAATTGCTCCTGGTCTTCAATCCATACCCCACTGCCACTTTTGATCCTCTTCAGTTGCAATATCTTTCTTTTGCCATTGACATGATTGTGAAAGAAACTTGTATTCCTATCTCCTTCAGCAAACCAAGTCATCCAGCTTTTTGCTTCCAATACTGCTCCTCAATATTCAAGTATTTATTCAATTCAGATTGAGCCTTTTGAAGCACAATCCTATTCTCACTTGTAGGCTCTTCTTCAAACAACATCTCCTTCACCCTAACAATGTCCTCCAAAATAGCCAATTGCTTGAAGATATCACCAAATGTTTCCCTACTCCATTTTGAAAGTGCTGCCTTCACCCTCTTGATATTCTGCTTGAACATAAAAAACGGATCCCCTATGAAATCAGCTTCCCAATTCTGCCTCACCATATCCATAAATGTAGCATGCTTTGTCCAAAAGTTCAAGAACCTGAAAGGCTTGACAAAATTGGTTGTCTGCACCCCACATGTCATTAGCAATGGGGCATGATCTGATCTAGCTCTGATTAGATGCTGAACTTCAATAGTTGGCAACATGTTCTGAAATGGCAAATTAACAAAAATTCTATCCAATCTCTTGAATATACACTCAGCATTGGATCTCCCATTCCACCATGTAAATGGACTTCCTTTGTACCCTTGCTCAAACAAACCACAAGAGTTTACTCAAAATGCAAAATCCTCATATTCAGGAGGGTGTACTGGAAGTCCCCCTATTTTCTCATCTTCATGCAATACCACATTGAAATCCCCTCCTACCAACCATGGTAATTCCATATCACTTGCTAAGTAATACAAGTGATCCCACAATTCTAACCTCTCAATTGCTGAACATTTTGCATAAACAAATGTCATCATCATGTGCTGCCCTAGGTCATGGTGAAACACTCTCACAGTCACCTGTTGCTCAGTATCCTCCACTAATTCCCATTCCACCACTACATCGAAGAGCAACCATATTTTCCCATTAATATTTGCATAAGCAGTCTCCATATTCAACCTCCTTCTATATCTATCAATGAGTCCCTTCTTTTGAAAAGGCTCCATCAATGCAACTACACAAAAATTATGTTCCTTATTCATGTTGATCACCCTAGGAAAGGCCTGTTGTGTATTCACAGACCTTATGTTCCATATTATCGTTTTGATAATCATCATTTAGATAGAGAAGCTGCCTTCCTGGACATTATTCTTGAAGGTTGTGGTGGATCTTTACTCTGATTCTTCTTAGTTTTCTTACCTCCTTTAGCACTAGCTGTGGGTGATAAATCCCCTTCCCTAGCCACTTGTTTGAAGTTTTGTGCAGTTGATTCATCATCTCCTTCATCCTCCATTGGATTTTGTCTCAATAAGTCTTCATCAATTGGTGTCACATTATGTGTAACTAAATCATGTAAATGTTGTAGAGGAGTCTTAAGTGGAACATTAAGATGTAGCTGCATAATTTGGTTAGTGCCAGATTCCAAAGGCACTTCCTCTATTTCCCCAGATGCTCTTGGATCAATTGCCCGCTCATAAGCCCGTTCATACTCCTTGAATTGTAGCTCATAGACACTGCCTAGCCCACTTGACCCTCAATTCCCATCTTCCTTTGAAAAATAAAAATCTAGTACATCGGGACCTCAATTTTTTTCATATACATGGATAAAATATTAGGAATAAAGAAAAGAAAAGCAACAAAGTATGTTCTTTTCTTACATGGATCAATTATTGTTCATGCAATGTGTAGGAAAATATAAATAACTTATACATGTAAATAATTTTGTTGTAGTTGTATTAGTCATATGTGTAATGTACTTATAATTATAATATTTTTGCTACGTAATTATTTGTATCATAATTAGAATTTGCTAAAATTGCATTAAAAGGTCACTATTAAATCATTGGTTTAACTTTATTTTTTTCCTTTTCTCTGAAAATACTAATATTTATTCTTATACTTATTTTTGTATGTCAAACCATGGGAATCAAATATGGATATCTCTCAAAGAAAACTTGGATCAAAGTTCAATTGTAAAAATATTTGCTTAATTAATTCATGTACGACATATACAATATTCAAAGAGAAGAAATATTTCTCTCATTTAAGTATGTGTAAGGAAGATGTTACTATAATTTCTTGTAGTAGTAATCTAATTGAAGGCTCTGGAAGAGTTACTATAACTCTACCATAGAGAATGCAATGTTCTCCTCCAAGTCCAAGAGGAACTTGTTGAGTTTTAAAGATATCCGTCGAAATGAATTTCATATTGAGACAATAGATGAGAATAATCTAGAATATCTCATCATTACCAAGAATGACTCTGGCCAGAAAAAGGGTTATTGAGAAGTTCCCATCTTTAACTTGTGGCCTGTATTGGACAAGAATTAGAGCAATTGAGTCACATTCCATCGTAAACCAAAAGGTTACTAATTCCAATACGTTTGTACTTTGGCATGATCGATTGGGACATCCTGGTTCAATTATGATGAGACGAATTATAGAAAACTCAAATGGGCATCCATTATTTAAAGATTCTTTTAAATAATGGATTTTCTTGCACTTCTTGTTATCAAGGCAAGTTAATTATTAGACTATCACCAACAAAGGTTGGGATTAAGTCCCCTGCGTACTTGGAACATATACAAGGGGATATTTGTGGACCTATTCACCCACCTAGTGGGTCGTTTAGATATTTTATGGTCTTAATAGATGTATCTTCTAGATGGTCTCATGTGTGCCTATTGTCATCTCGCAACCTGGCGTTTTCAAAATTAAAAGCACAAATAATTCGATTACGGGCACAGTTTCCCGATAGTCCAATTAAGTCTATTCGACTTGATAATGCTGCTGAGTTTTCATCCCAAGCATTTAATGATTATTGCTTATCAATTGGGATAAAAGTGGAACATCTTGTAGCTCATGTTCACACTCAAAATGGCCTTGTAGAGTCTTTGATTAAACGTATACAATTGATAGCAAGACCGTTACTCATGAAAATGAGATTACCCACTTCTGTTTGGGGTCATGCCATTTTGCTTGCTGTAACGCTAGTTCATCTTAGACCGACAAATTATCATAAATATTCCCCGTTGCAATTAGTTTTGGGTTATGAACCTAATATATCCTATTTAAGGACTTTTGAGTCTGTAGCACAGCCATATCGTACCAAGATGGGTCCCGAAAGAAGGCTAGGAATATATGTTGGGTTTGAATCGCCCTACATTATTCGCTACCTCGAAACATTAACGGGAGATTTGTTCACTGCTCGATTTGCATATTGTCTATTCGATGAAGCATTTTCCCCAAAATTAGGGGGAGAAATTCGTGAAATCAAACGGGAAATTTCGTGAAACAATCCATCATTGTCTCATCTTTATCCACGAGCCTCTATTTGTGAAAAAGAGGTGCAAAAGATTATTCATTTGCAGAAATAGCAAATCAAATGCCAGACGCATTTACGGATATGAAAAGGATAACGAAATCACATATCCTTGCAGAGAATGTTCCAATCCGTATTGATGTCCCTACTGGACAATCTTCTAGTGTCATAGCTAATGAGTCAAAAGCACGCCTAAAGCGTGGCAGGCCATTGGGTTCTAAGGATTGAAATCCTAGAAAAAGGAAAATAAATGATCAAGATGACACTACGAATGAGTCTAAAAAAGAAACCCATGATTTAACCAATCCTGAGATTCATGAGGAAATCAATGACACTGAGACTCAAGAAAATAAGGAACTATCAATAAACCCAATCGATATTGAGACAGATTTGAATCGATTGAATATAGTTGTGGATTATGTCTTTGCATACAATGTTGCATCTAGCATTATGCAAGATAATGAGGATCTTGAATCTTAATCTGTTGGAGAATGTCGACAAAGATGTGATTGGCCAAAATGGCAAGAAGCAATCCAATCTGAGTTGGATTCACTTGCGAAACGTGAATTTTTTGGGTCTGTAGTCCAAATACCTAATGATGTTAAACGTATTGGCTATAAATGGGCCTTTGTACGTACAAGGAATCAGAAAAATAAAGTACAAATATATAAGGCACGCCTTGTTGCATAAGGATTTTCACAAAGGCGTGGTGTGGATTATGAAGAGACGTATTCTCCTATTATGAATGCTATAACGTTCCATTATCTCATTAGTCTTGTTGTCCATGAAAAGCTTGACATGCATTTAATGGATGTGGTTACAGCCTACCTTTACGGCTCACTTTATAATGAGATATACATGAAAATTTTCGAGGGATTTAAAATGCATGACGCGCATAATTCAATGTCGCGGGAAATGTTTTCAATCAAATTGCAAAGATCTTTATATGGTCTAAAGCAAACAGGAAGAATGTGGTATAACCGCCTTAATGAGTATTTATTAAAGAAAGGTTA